>NC_064304.1:26881109-27181109 GCF_023373825.1 Bactrocera dorsalis | reverse complement strand
TGTTTCAGGAAGTCAGGAAGTGATCGATATCTTTCAAAAGAAGGCACCTGAGCTATGCAAGGTTTCATATAACGGAAACAGCGGCGATTTTTAGTTTTTTTTTTAATATTTTAACCATGCTCCAAACCGTTACAGAAAAAAAAAGGTTTTTTTTACAAAATATAAAATTATTTAAATCTCTTTTACCATCATCATCTCCGAAAAAACTGTTCAGATATAAGATATCGAATAAATTATCCACTTTTGTGGAGATCGTTTTCAGATATAATGACTTCATTGTACTAAAAAAAGTCGAGTTAATATTCAATTCTCAATCAACGTTTTCATAACAGTCGGGTATACGTTTTGGGAAAAATAACGGATTTATAACCGGTCGTGATATATAACCACTATAACATCTTCAAAAAGTATCTGCTTAAATTTTTTGCCTCTAAAAAACCACGACAATGTAGCTAACCTTTTTCTTGTTTTTATGAAATTCAACTAATTTCTTAGAATTGTTTCATTGAAGCTGCAAAAATTTAAATCTCTCTGCTTAATAATATCAGTATACTTGCTCCTCTTACTCTTCTTACTGGAGTTCAGATGTTTCCTAAGTAAAATTTGTACAAGACCTATGAAGGATCGCTTGCTAAAATAATTTCCCACAACTAGCTTGAATCATCATTACTCCATCTCCTGACTATCCGAGCAACATTTGTTGACTCAGCATACCCGGCTGGTTCGTTCATCGTGCAGTGGATACAAATATCAAAACTCCACCCATATTTAGATACTTCTATGTTTATTTTACTTCTTTTTCAAATTTTTAATTCCACCTTGTTTTTGCTTTATTGCTTCTTTTGTGTCGAGCGATGCTAACTCATATGCATGAATAATAAATATTTACCTTCTGTAGACATACAAATAAATTTGGCTGTGCATGTCTGCAGTTCTAAAAGAACAACATTTTTTGTTTCTTTTTGTTTTTATTTAGAAAATATCTGTCTGCGTTGTATGAATAGCGATAACTTTGGCTTCGTTGGAGTTCAAAAACCTGAGCCATCAGCAGAAGAAAAAAATTACAAATAAAGCTGTAAATTCCAAAAGACTCCACCTCAACTGAGGAACGAGGCTTTCAATTAGCACAAATGTTCCTTTTATTTTTCTAAATCAAGCATATAATAAATGCAAAAGCTGGTAAAATTGAATGAAAATGATGAACATAATTTTAAAGCAATAAAATCAATAAACGCATACTTAAATGAGATATTATATCTAATATACTACTTCGCCTCTTTCTTCTTCATTATCTATCGTTCAATTGACTGCGATATTCGCCGTTGTCAATGTGCAAAGGACTATATATCTTCCGTAGAACCTTTCTCTCGAAAAATTGTAACCCCGACTCAACAGATGTTGTCATCGTCCATGCCTCTGCCTACTTTGACTCATCTTGACCATAATAAATCTCCACTATGCTTAGGCTTAGAATAATTGAATTTTAGGAACGATTACCCATTCCAACTTACCCATCAGGACGCTGAACGACTGGAAGATCCTCATAAAGCTTGAAAGTGTTAGAAAATTTGCTTTGAAGCACTTTTTTCGAACACTTTGAAGGTCAACTAATGATGAAATGCTGGAATATTACACTATAATGCTAATATGGAATATCTTTTACGGCTTCCAGCGCTCCAATTGACTAGAGACATTGGACAGCTGCGGTGGAAAAAGCAGATTTTTTTTACCGTTTCCACTGAGTTGCTGGATAAGGCATAATTTGGTTACTTGCTGGAAGCGCAATGGGTTTAATGAAAAGTGCGGTTGACAAATTTTCAACTAATCAGTAGTCAAGAAGAAATACTTTCCACGGCACTCAGCAATTTAATTTCAAATAAATTGGGCAGTAAGTTCTTAAATGCTAAGGACTCTCATAAGAATTTCATAGGTCTAATGGCATTCTTGGCATTAACTAAAGCAGCTATCAGTAAGGCAAAAACTGAGCATTTACCGCTCCCTTTTTGAAATTTAATAGTTGTCATTTCTGATCTCCACTCGCCTGATTCTTGGAGAATTTTGATGTCGTATTCACTAGTAATGATGCCTTTGTTAATGTAAGTTTGCCTTCACTGGTAGCCGCAAAAAGCTAAAGCTTTTAAGAGCTTTCATTGAGCTTTCATTGAGCTCTCATTGAATGCTTTCCGGTAGCCGCAATTTCAATTTAATTTCATTCATTTCGTCATCTCGTGTATTTTCAGCTGTTTGCCTCAACGTCACAAAACTAATTCTTGTGAATTCTGTGAGTAACCCGTTTACGCTCATCCTACAGCTTGGATGTAACAGTTATTCAGCTAAATAATCATTACTTACTGAACAATTCGTATATAGGATTATAACACGTTACAAGGCATGCTTTGTAAGCGAGACATCGAAACTTTCGTCACTACAGCGGTTTTGCTGCTTCTAAGCGAGGCTTCACTAAGGAGAGCCTACAAAATGAATTAAAAGTGAGAAATGTGAGAAAATATTAAAACAAAATAATAAAATATGTTAATACACAAAATGAAAGAGCCTTTAATAACTTTTAATTAAAATGCGCTGATTCTCAAAAAAGTCCCATTAAAAGTGATTTGCGAAAACATAATCTCTAATTAGTGAAAAAGGCGTGTTGGGCCTCAACGCAGTGAAGCGGATTTGAAAATTTGTCTCCTGACTCGTCAGCAAATTTGCGGCAAATGTGCGAGTTTATGTCTTTTTGTTGTTGTTAATTTTTTTCTTCTTGCAATTACGGCAAGTCAGCGGCTCAGCCTTTTCGCCAACAAATTGCAACAATTTGAAAATTAGTCGATTACAAGCAAAGCTTTTCGTGGGGCAAAGCAAGCTGGCAAATAATTAATTAAACTAATGCAAATACATTTAAGCGCTTTTAGTGGGAAAGGCGACATTAATAATGCATAATCAGCAGCGAAATTGAAGAGTGCCATCTAGTGGGGTGGGCTGGGCGTAATATTCACGTCTCAAACTGAAGACGAGCTGCTTGTTTGAAGTAGTTTGCAAGAAGCAGACACACACACACACACACGTACAACCATAAAAATAAAGGTGAGCGTAAATGGCCAAAGGCCAGTGAACCGCTTGGAAAGTGGTGGCAATGCAAGACTCTTAGGTTTGGCGGGTTTCATTGTTTTGAGGCGCACATTGAAGGGGCCTAACAGCTCTGCTGTACGCATGCCTGCAAGTGTATGGAAATAATGTGGGAAATTCGCTGTTAGCCGCGCAATGGCACTGAGGGAAAGAGTTTGCACGCAATAATTATAATTGCACAACAAACGCTTAATGGCGCTGATTAATTTGAGTGGAGTGCAGAAGTTGCGAGAAAAAAGGTTTAATAATGTGAAAATTTAACAAGAAGAAAATAAGTGAATAAGTGGCTAATTATTTAGGAGCGCATTGACCAGTTATATTTATTGTATTACATATTGAATAACAACTCAGTTGAATTTTTCTTCATCTTCTTTATTGGCGTAGACACGGCTTACGCGGTTATAGGCGTGCTTACAACAGTGCACCAGTCGTTCTTCCTTTGCGCTATTTGACACCAACTGGAGATTATAAGTGTAGTTAGGTCCTTCTCTACCTTGACTTCACAACAGAGTGTAGATCTTCCTCTTCCTCTGCTTCTCCCGGTGGTTATTTATCGAATATTCTCAGAGCTGGAGAGTTTTCATCCATTCGAACTTTTTGACTCAGGCAGTTTAGCCAAGGCAGTGGCTTTGAACTATGGAAATGTCGTCATACCTTCTATATTCAGATCTGATATTGCTCAACGTCAGTTTACATAGCCATATTAGTTTTGCGGGGATACCAAATTCAGACATAGCAGCGCAAAGGCCGCTCCTATTCGTGCTGTCAAAAGCAGCTTTGAAATCGACGAAGAGGTGATGTGGGTCGATCCTCTTTTCATGGGAAACAATTCACCAAATTTTTTGCAACAAGATGACTATCTGGTCTGTTGTTGATTTTCCTGGTCTGAAGCTCTGATGATCTCGATAGAACCTTATATGCGATGTTGAAGAGGCTTATCACACGGTAGTTGGAGTAGGTTGTGGGGTCTCCTTTTTTGTAGGTTGGGCAGCGCACACTTCAGTAGCAATCAAAGAAGAGTTTTGGAGTATTACTCCTGTCGGCCAGCTTGCCAAGCTCTTCGTACTCACGCATTTTGGTCTGTCTCTGTTTTGACTGCAAATGCGTCTTGCTTTTCTCTTCAACTCTCGGTTGCGAGGTAGGCAGTCTGTTTTCTCTTCATCGTACCAGCTGTTCTCTTGACTTTTCCAAAAATCGATAGTTTCGTCTTTGGGCACCACACGAGTTTGAGCTTGCAAATGTGCGATCCAACGAGAACAAACCTTCCCGGTGTTTATGCAATATCGAATTGCTGGTGGGAGAAATGAATAGGCATGCCTCGAGCAGAAAATCGTTCGGCTGTCTCTTGCGATTACAGCTTCACGTGGGTGCGTGTCTTTGCTGGCACAAGATCATAGTCATACAATAGTTCGTCGATGCACTCTTGTCGGATAATCCACGTCGAAAGTTGTGAAAAATAATCGCGTGTTCACGAGTTAATCGACTTTTTGATCCGAGATGAATTTTTGCAACAGTTGCTGTTAAGTGCTCTCCGAGAGAAGTAGATCAATCCATTTGTGGATGTTTCATCGTGGATGTTGAATTTACGAATCGTTGTGCCAAAGATACCTTCTTTGCCTACCCTGTCATGATTTTGACATCATGACGGGGCAACTCTCGTAGATGATGTGTCATAAAAGACACCTTCGGTCCCATCGTCCATCTTTTCCTTCTCTTTACTTCGTTTTGATGCGGATTGTGGCTAGACATTCATCCACAGAGGTGAATGCCAGGACTCGGCGACACCTACTCGTCTCGGTCTTTGTTCCATTAATCGTACCTTTTGGACAGCAGTAATGTCAGCCTTTACTGTTACGTAGACACCAATCAGCTGGTCAACTGAACCTTCCCAATTTAGGAATCGGACATTCCAGCTGTATGCCCTTAAATTGTAATCCTTAATACGTTTGCAGTGATCGTCATCAAAAGTGCTACAATAGTAGTCTTGTTATATCAATCTTCGTGTCCATGACATGTCCGGTTCAAAAAAAAAAAAATAAAACTAAAATTAATAGCAATAAAATTTAAACTTCAAACTGCATTTCGCACCAAATTATATTGCACAATATTTTTTGTTGAAATTTCTTCCAAATCAAACTGAGGCAACATCAAAGACGCCGATAACAGTTAATTTATAAATTTGGAAGCAACAGAATTTTAAATATGCAGTTCTTTGATCTTGGCTTGAAATTGGGAATTCCATTGAACAAGCTAATTCATTTAAAGGCTAATTGTTTTGTGTTAATGTGTGTATGTAAGCAATGTTTTACTCACCAATTTATTGATTGATTTGCACGTAATTCGACGAAATCCAATTAAACCACAAATGGCTAAAGCGTTAGCCCACAAAATCATAGATGCACAAGTATATGTACGTATGTATTATAGGGGTGCGACTTATATTCTTTATCTCGAAAACATTTTCAATTATTTTTAAAATTTTATTCACCTTAAATTTTGTTAAAATTATTGCATAAATTTTCTTAAAATTTTTAAATATTTACTTATATACTTTCTGTAAAATATTTGACCTGCGCGGTCCTACCCCTAAAGTGCCATGGCTTGCATCTTATATGCGTTTAGTGCAGCATATTACCTGCTGATTACTCAACAGCTGCTAAGTCATTTCACTAGAATTCGAAGCGCATCACCAATTACGGTTTGAAGTTGAGTCATGTGATCTTAGCTTTGTACCTGCTGATTTGTTCTGCCTCTGGCTGCGGTTGCGTATTATATGCATGGAACACGCAGATATATATGTATGTGCATATATTGTAGTATATACATACATATGTGCATATATTACAGTACGCTATATTATTAAGCTTTGTGTCTAGATTAAACAGCTTGTTATGTAATAAGCTAGTCTAATAGGATTGCTCCATGGGATATTCAAAAACATTCCAGAATTGTATGTGTTATGACGTGATTTTGACTCATAATATTCAAAAACTGTTCAAAGAGTGATTAAACTACAAAAAAAAAACTTTTGGTTTTTAATTTAAAGATGCCGTCTTACACCTCGAGTCTACTATTGTTTTTAGATCGATATATTTGCTCTGGCGATGCTTCAGCTTCGTTAAATTATTAGCGAGTGACTTTGTCACTTTTGGAAACAAATTAGAGGTTCGACCTAGAAACCGTTTTGTTGTCATAGTACAAAAGTATTTTTTCTGCAATTAGAGACCTTTGACAATATCATACCTCGTATTGCCGTTTGCTACCACCTTTCTACGCGATAGCTCAGCTTCGCCTTAAATACCGTAAATTGAGACTATTGGGAAATAGTTTCAAGGTTCTTCGTGAGCAAACACGTCACCAGTCGCGCCGCTGTCTCTCTCTTGTCTAATATTTCATTCAGTATATGATCCGCAATAAACTCGGCTATAACCGCATAAGCGGTGTCTACCTCAATAAGGAAGAAGATATAAGCCCCGAAACTTTTGAGTTGCTGTTAGCAGCCTATCGCACGCCCAATTGGCAATCTGCTAATATGAGAAAATGTAAATTTGGCGCTTTTTTCTCCGCGGTAGCCGTGTTTGAGCCACTTGGACTTGGCTCATAAAAAAACCAACGAGCGATCATGCTGATAGTCGTTGAACTAAGTTTTGATGATCGCCGTCGAAGAAAAGAGTCCCAACCGCTCTTTGATTTCATTGCGCGATTCTCCTTCCAAAAAATTTTTGTAAGAATCTTGTCACCGGCCGATATTGGCCTTATCACATTTTTCGAAAATATATGTTTTCAAAACAGTATTATGAGTTTTATTCTAAATTTATAGTTGAAATTTTAAACGAAGCTGTTCTATTTGAACGGGATACCATATATCCCTAAGTACTTGTCAGACCTCCGATAGACCTTTTATCAGACCTCCGATAAATCTCTTCACCCAGATTTTGTATTTTAATTTTATTTTGAGCTGTTATGAGGATACAACTTGTGTACGACCTCACGTTTGATTTGGGATTCCAACATCAGTTTAATATTCCGCCACAAGTTTAGAACTCGCGATCGGTCCACGTTCCAATATAAAACGACCGTTGTATATTGCTTGATAATCTAGATCCCTCATAGAATTGTTTTATATGCTGAGTTAATTTTCTAAGCTTTCACACATCATACAATGTCTTTCCGTAGTAACAAATCTGACAAAATCAGAGATCGAGGCAAAGCATCTAAGACTTTTATACTCTGAATGGTATATGAAGTTGGCCATGAAGTTTGTAACACACAGCATGAAACGTCGGAGGCGGGCTGAGTCGATTTAGGGGTGTCCATCAAAATATTGTTATTCCTTTCATTGGGGGTGTTTTTTACATGGTAGATCTCAAACGCAGGGCACAAGCCTGGGGAGAGATTTTTCGGCTTCTCACTTTAGTTCGTCTTTAAATAGATGTTTTTTGGCTGCCCAGCGTATACACAGTCTATGATCAGAAGTTGTGAGCTGCTTGAGAAATATGTAAAAGAATCAATTCGGCCCATTCCCAAGTGAATAATGCTCAGAGTACATTCCTTAGTCAAAGAAGAGAAGAAGAGTGCCAGTAAATAAGAAGAAATCTGTATATTTGCGAAGAAGAAACGACTGGCGCGCTGTTATTAACTCCGCTATAATCGCGTAAGCGGTGTCTACGCCAGTAAAGAAGAAGAAGAAGTCCTTCAGTATTTTGGAGCTTAAAGCTGGACATTGACTCACTATCGGCTTTTAAGCGAGTTTATGTGGAAAAAACTGAGTCACCAAGAGCCTCACATATTTTATAATGAAGCTATTAACGAGAAATACGCTTATACAAATTTCCGTTTTTATCTACGGCCTCCGAGCGGAATTCCAGTATATGCAATTTGGCTTTGACACATCTGAAAGGAGAACGCAAGATGTTCTCTTGATTCCGCCAAAATTCTTTTTAACTCAATGGCTTACATAAATTAAACTTTCGTAACCTGGTCAGCGCACCTTTTCAGAATTAATTTTTTATTTAAATTCCTTTTTATACGAGCTCATTTTATGTTTCAATAAACTTAGACATTACCTTTTGTTGTTAGTCTATTTGCAAAAAAGCACACACACTCACGCACAGCAAATACCGACAAAGCAAGGCACCCAAAATGGCAAGGCGACCACTTCTCAGATGATAAGCACTTTGCACTTTGCCTTTTCAGGCATTCAGTTGCCTTAAGCATGCGTCAAATGCCTCTTGTATATGCATGTATGTATGTATGTGGGTCGAGAGAACACGAAATGAGGACAGCTAAATTAAAAACATAATAAAAAGTATATAATAAATAATGTACATTACTTATATCGAGTAAATGAGGGCTTTCCATGGGCGCGCAAGCGATTGAACAGACAGGCTATCATCATCAGCAGCGCAAAGTGAAAGATCCAGCATATTTACATAAGTACATTATATGGTACACTGTACATTCTAAATAAATATGCTGGAATGAGTATGACAGAAGGCCGCAAGCCACAGCGTTCAACAACTAGAAATGTTGCGATTTTTGTTTTTATTTGGTTTTCTTTGATTTTACTAGTTTTGCTGTGGTTGTTGCTTTTCACTATTTTGCCACTCTTGGGCGCACTTCATGTTGTTTTCGCCTTCTTTTTGCGGCCGCGTGGTCTGTTACTGAGTTAAAGTGGAAAACAGTAACAACTCGAAGGCATTTTGCTTACAGCAATTTAAAAATATTTTTCAGTTTTTTATTTTCATATATATTTACAGAAGTCTGTACGGTTAGAAATATCTGTAAGTATATGAAAATGGTAAATATGAGTTATAGTTTAGCATAAACTACAAATTGACCACTTTTATCGCTGGTCCAAAATCAGTCGAACTCTAATCTCACTTTCTTTTCTGCAACACAGTTGAAAAAAAATTTTAAATTTTCAATACTTTGTTTTTTAACAGTGGTTCGGAGAGTCCGGGTTTCTAAAATAACACCGGTCTGAACACTCGGAAATCCTCACTCACTTTGACTTCATACCGGATAAAAGGATCATAGAGTCGCCAAACCGAACGCTAGCGGATCTTTCTCTAGCCACATAATGGTCTAATACCGATCGCAAAAGATCAAGTGATCTCTTTGCTTTCAGTAAGCACTAGTTTTGGCGCTTTTAATGACCCATTGTCCTATTGGCGTCCGAGCAGTAAGGCTGTGAATTCTACCAGACGCCACCTGCAGAAGCTGTATGGAAGAAGATGAGGTGGAAACCACTCAACTCTTCCTTCTTGACTGTACCGGGTTTGAGAGGTCAAGACTGAAATACTTGGGAGCGCATACCTTCAGACATCCCACCGAGCTGGCGGGAATGGAAATTAAACGTATGTGCAAAAATGTTATTCATTCAGATTTCACTTACACGCGACAGTCCGGTTCAAATTTGATCAGATACCTCAATTGAAGTATATCTAAATAATGTTTACAAAGATTATTTTATCTTTCTTTCGTAATTAAAGCTTATTTCAGTCTTCTAGTCCTTCACAACCGTATATGATTTGTTTTAATTTGATCAGAAAAAATCTTGACTATTCGTCTGAAATCTCTCAAACATTTTGAAGATCAATGAAGAAAATATTCGACAATTATCTAGTAGGACAGACCCAGCAATACATATCTGTAGTATAAATTATAGTTATACCAAAGGTATGAAACCTTGCCCGATTTAAGTGATTACATTTCCGTTTTTAGGCAGTTCAAATAACCATAGACTATTTTAAAACCTTTATAAAAATTACCTAAGTAGTTATAGAGTTCACATATTATCATACTAAATGGTCACTGTCAGGTGGCGATACACGCTCTCAAAATTGGGCTGGCAAATAGAGAAGATTGCAGAAAATGTCTAGAGCAAGGCACCAGAGAAACCAGGGTGCATCTCTTATGCACCTGTCCCACATTGGCAAGACTACGATGTAAACACCTGTGGTCAACAATGTGTGATTACCTGGAGGAGGTATCGATGGTGTAGCCACAGAATCAGAATTGCTGTCAGGCGACGGCTTCCTAAAGGATGACTACGCTTCATGGACCTAATAATTGAACTCCATCTGGTATCGTAAAGGACCAAAATTGGTCTATGCGTGGCTTATTAGCCTACCAGATTAACCTAACCTAACCTAACATAACCTAACCTATAGAGTTTGCATAGTAATTATCAGAACTTCGTTTTGGTAACCATTCCTAACAAGAATAGTCATTAAAAAGAAGAAAGGCATTGCTGCACAATGAGTTAAGAATCTATTACTTACAGACTGTATGTAAGAAACCTGCTCTAAGTATATAGTATAGAGATCGTATACATACATATGTATATTAAAAATATACATATATTATCTCTATACATGTTTTCGTGTAGGTTTCTCCCGTCATGAACAAATACAAATAAGCCGCATTCACATTACCTAGAATCCATAAATATTATTTCAATTATGATATATGTAGGTATAAATTCATATCTAAGTATATAAGCATACTCACTTCCACCAGTCGTCAGCTTGCAACAAAGCGCCCAGCATGTGCTCATTCTACATATAAAAGCTGTCATTGTTGAGTGAGTGTGGGAAATATCAACGCATGCAACAGGCATTGAAATAAGCAAAATAAGCGATGAGTGACTGTATCAAATGCATTGAGGTTCTCACACTGTCTATTCTGCCATTCAAGTGTTATCATAATAACTAGAAGCATTCAAAAACAGCTGACGCTTCACAAAGAAAATAATTGAATTAAGGAATTATAAGTATGTATCTAACATCAAGGATCTTTTTGTACATAGGCGAGAGTAAATATATATTTCATATATAGTATTTACATATATACAATCAAAGTAAAATTATGACAATGAAAACTTGGAATGAGTGAGCAATACTTCTTCGGAAAACAGAATAAGTCTTGACTTACTTTTTTTCCATTTAAATTGAATGCAAATAATTTTCTGTAAAAGTTAGGTTAGCTTGATGCTAGAATACAAGACTATAATTGCAAAGGATTAAATATAATTGAAGTCTAGGAGTTTTGTATATAAATCACCGGATTCGATCATCAAAATTATATATTTATCTTGGGTGAGCTTCTGAACATAATGGAACCTCTATTTTGTCAAAGCGTTCAACACATAATGTCATACTAAGAGAAGATGAAGAAAGAAAAGAGAATGCGGTGATCTCCCAAATGTTATTATATTTTTGGAGAACTCGTTTTATAGGAGAAGTACGTGTATAAGACTTTAGTTTTTGATTTAAACCTATCGAAATATGAAGAAAATCTATTCAACGGCCTCATGTCGAAGAAGAAGGGAGTCACAACTTCCTAAACAATAAATGTTCGTAGGTTAAACTGGCTGGATGTCACGCTATGAATAGACCGACATGTCTTTTGTAATGTCAGATCGAGTTTCAGTTTAATACGAGCTGAAGTTTAGGTCAACGAACTTTGCGAACTTAAATATACATACATATATTCGCAAAACTTAAATAGTTACTTGATAACTAATAATGATACTTGATTTAATCCCTTGAACTGCGAAGCTTTTAGGCAGCTAAGCTGAGTTCTAGATAAGGCCGGACAGAAGAGAAGTAGAAGAGGCCCTGTGACTGGGCCAACAACCATCCCGCAGTCTTTCTAAGCCCGTGAGCGTAAAAGCAAGCGTGTTTTCCTTTGTACATGATCTTATTTACGCTGCATTCCGAGGTATGCATTCCACCTTATGCTGATTCGTCTTTTAGCTCTTTCGGAAATATCTTTGTGTATCAATTTTAAAGACTTGCGTATTTCCTCTACTGGTTCGGTAGCCAAGCGGATGACACATTTATCAATCTCGTCGACTATTTCGTTTCCCAGAATGCCCTTGTGACCTGGAACCCAGTTTATATGGATCGTCTTTCCGACAGCAACCATATCTATTTACTCCCTGCTTCTAAGGACATTCTCTGGGGCAATGGTAGGTAGACTGGTTACCTAACGACGCCTCTAACCCTTTTGTTAAACAACTGGGTCTC
Organism: Bactrocera dorsalis; assembly: GCF_023373825.1. NCBI lineage: Eukaryota > Metazoa > Arthropoda > Insecta > Diptera > Tephritidae > Bactrocera > Bactrocera dorsalis. Next base: position 27,168,948 of record NC_064304.1, on the reverse strand, counting down.
TTCAATCTATTATATCCCTCTGAACCAACCCGGCCTTCTGATAAAGTTCATCAATACAAAATGTTTTATCTGTGCAACCTACGAACCAATACAAACGAAGAAACACTCGACCGATAATTGTGGTTATTTTCGTATAAACCCTACTGTAAATAAATCACCGGATCATCTGGCATCCGCTCCCTATGGTCCGACATCGCCGAAACAGCACGTTTCCTGGGCATGCCGTTGGATGACCTCGATGACAACTTATCTGAACCTTACCACCCTAATGGGGACAAGATAATCGTCATAACAACAATAACTATTTTCCTTTTGTATAGAAATTGCATTCACTTAGACGATGTTTTATAGTCGTGGTTTAAGCATTATTAGCTATATAAGCTGGTTTCCTGTCCGAAAAGACTTTTGCTTCGAAAATACTGCATATTTCCGACAGCTGAGTTCTACCGCAATAGTTTCCAGCGCCCACTCCATCAGCCATTTTTGATCCGCCCCTATAGATATGTGGAAATACCGCTGGTGACTCATATGCTCCTGCGCCATCCACCTTTTTGAGCGTGACTTGAGGCCTTCTCTTCTAAATAAAGCGTGAGGATATGTGGCCCATTTCATCCACCGACCTTTTGCTTATGTCCAAGTTATGTCCACAGGTTCTTGTGGAAACCGCAAACAGCTCAATGATATTTAGTAAGGTATGATAACTACAGGTCAACCTCTGATGAATACTGTTAAGGTTTAGATATTGACTTTTGTTCAATCCTTAGTAAAATATTTTGGATAATTAATTTTCTGCTATATAAAAATATTTATTAAGAAATTTGCATATTACTAGTATTCCTACTATACCAGATCTACACAACCAAAAGAAAAGCAAAAGTTAATTTGCGTTTTGGAATTTCTATAATTAGTCACGACATTTCGAAAGCACAGATAAATGTAAATAAGTGTAGTCCATAAAAAATACCAATTTCTTTACACAACACTGTATTAATATCAATTTTAAAATGACAACAATAACAAAAGCAATTAAATTTGTGGGGGAAGCTGTGAGTCAAGCCAAGAAAGTCGTTTCAATTGTTGAATTGCAATAAAACTTGAAAAGCTGTAAACGCATTTATGGTTATTTTGCGGCAACACAGGCGACAACAACAGCAAAGCAATTGTAATAATGATGGCAGCTAGCTGACAGCGCAGCGCTGCAATGCAAAGCAACCCTGCGGCGGAATAGCAAGCCATTAAAAATACTACTTTACAACTAGAAATTTTGTGCTGTAAATGGGCCAGCAGAAAGAAACTAGTTTGCCGCTAAGATGCCTGGACTGCAAATGAACTGGTCCGACGAGGATTAGACTTGTAACAAAATTTAAAAAAATATGCAAGAATTTGACTCTGCTAAGTACATGCTAGGGTAGGTTTTAGGACTGATACTCAAGATGTAAACACAAAGGGACTGTTAAAGGCAAGTCCTTCTTGCTCAACTTGTAGTTGGATATCATGTAAGGGCAAGCATCTTCAACCCGCTAGTTCACCAGTGAGATTCGATAGCTTTCAAACTTGATCTAGAAAATGTCTGGGATCTCACAAGTGAACTAGTGGGAATAGAAATAAAACGCCGAAAAATTTTGTGTTCAAGGCGGTCTGTGGGCATATGAGATATCTCTTCTTAACCGTGATCTTGAAAGTGGGAGAGAACGTTGGGTGAGGAACAGGAGCAAGGGAGCCCATGTATCTAAAAGAAGAGCTAAGACTCTAGCGACTTGTCTGCAGTTAGGACGTACAACTGGGGATGTTTTGTGATCTCGATCCAGACCGACAAACGGCTTTAGTGCCAAAGCAGAACTGTTCTTCTTCAGAAGGATGTATTAGGTTAATTCAATTTTGTCTTCCTCAAAAAAAAAATTTAGAGCCGACATGTGGATTCCATTTGTACAATGTTAAAACCTCTAAAACAAGAGAACACTACATCTTTTGCCATTTGCCTTGGATTAGCTCTTGCCAAGCTCTCGTGAGACCCAGCTATCCAGTAGCAAATCGCACGAAGACCGCGAAACTCAGTCCTTGTCCTGAATCGCCATCTAAATCATAACTGTTACTTGTATAGAAAAACGCAGTGAGTAAAACAGTTGAGGTAAAGCTTCTTACTAGTACTAAATTAGTTCACAACTAGCTCAGTTGACTGCCGGTAATCAACGGTAACCAAGTACACACATAAATAAAATAATAGCAGTAACGACCTCGAACCAAATGAACCACTAGTTTCATTACATTGTTGTTGCTATTGACATTAGCGTTGAATTTCAGTTCTTGAGTAGGAAGCTGTAGCGATGAATCCATATGCGAATACGAATACGAATACTTGCTGTTGCTTTTAATTCCGATTTCGTTGTGGCATGCAAGTTCGATTTTAATGCCTTGCTGTTGATATGGAGGTTGTTGGTGTTGGTATTGGTGTTTGCAAATTAAATTTTTGTGATTCAACTTCCCACTGGAGTACAGTGGAGAGTGGGCATGAAGTGGAGTGAAGTGGAAAGCGTGGAGTGGAAGGAAGGTAGCAGTGACGAGTGCGAGTTGTTGGGCGCCAATATGCATTTATTCGAATTCGAGTTACTGCTGCAATGATCAAGTATATTTGTATGTGTATGAGTGTATGTATATATAAATAAACATATGAATGTGTGTGTGTCATGCAGCTGTTTTTATTTTTAGTGTTATAGCTATGGTTATATAAATTATGGCTGTCTGTTTTGCTGGCATATGTGTCAATTTTATTTCCCGCAATCGATCAAAGCTGAGATGTTGTTGGTGTTTTTGTATTTTTCATTTTCCACTTTTGTGTGTGTACTTTGTGTTTCTTGCTATTTTCTCACTTTGCTTCACTCGCTGGCGCATTTCAGACGGGTGTCTGCCACCTCGCTGGCTACACCCTGAACAGGGTCCGTCTGTATATACACTCAGTAGACCCTCAGTTTTTGAGTTAGCGATCTGAAATTTTGCACATGTCTTTTTCCCTTCAAGAAGCTATAGATTTGTCGGAGTTGCCGATATTGGACTAATATAGCATATAGCTGCCATACAAACTGAACGATCGGTATCAAGTGCTTGTATGAAAAATTTTTGTATTTTATGAGAAATCTTTCCGAAATTCGGTGTGAATCATTATTTGAAGCAACGGCATAATCCCTGAAGAAATGGTTCAGATCGGCTCACTATAGCATATAGCTGCCATACAAACTGATCGTCAAGCTCATGTCCTTGTATGGAAAACTCTTTTGTTTGCCAAGGTAACTCAACGAAATTCAGCATGGATGCTTATCGAAGTCATCTCCACAACCTCCGCACAAATGGTTCAGATCGACTCACTATAGCATATAGCCACCATACAAACTGATCGATCAAAATCTCGTTCTCTTACTAAAAACTTTATTATTTGACGAGATATCGTTCCGAAATTCAGCACGGATTATTATGGAAGGCAACACTACAATCTCCATATATATTGTTCAGATCGCATCAATATAGCATTAGCTGCTATGTAAAATGACTTATCAAAATCAAGTTTTTATTTATAAAAGTGTTTTACAAAACTAATGTGAAGGGTATTATAGCTTCGCTGCAACCGAAGTTAACGTTTTTTCTTGTTTTATGTTTGCACTCGCCTAAGTGACTCGTCGACGTGACTTTTTTCAACAGCACCGCCGTGTAGACAGCTGTAAAGCAATCAACATTAAGCGATCTATAAAATCGTGATCAGTGTTACTCACTTTGGATACTCATTCACCTACTTACTTACATCACAAAGTGTCGTGCAAACTCAAATGCAAATGAGAATGAAAAACTAAATACTGAATTACATACTTACAGACTAACGTATACATACATATGTATATAGTATATATATGTAATTATATAAGCAAGTTGACAAAAAGCGTATATTGACGAAATATACTATATACCTATACATACACATATGTATTGTAAATATAATCCAAACTGAAGCACATTACATCAGCTCAACAAACACACACACACGCCTCAACAATTAAAATTACATTACATTACCTGTTTTTGTGTGTAGCGTATAATTAGCCAAGTAGCATATAATTTTAGCTTATATAGAATATGAATTATTTAAATCTTTGTAATAATTTATTTGTTTAAATATTTCTGCCATTTATACCCATTTAGGTGTTAATCCTCGATTTTTCAGAGTTATTTAAATTAGTCAATCAAAACCTGTTTTTTGTGTTTGTATGTATGAACATTTTTATAGGACACTATTCTATTTTAATTGATTATTGATTACTTCCGCCGACATTTAGCATAATTTGTTTACTAAATTTTGTAAGAAATAAAGATTGATTAATTAATTATAGTTGACCATTTTAAAAAAACATCTTGAAATATGTATGTATCTCCTTACATTATATCTTCTTCTTTTTCTTTATTGACATAAACACCTATTATGAGGTTATAGCCGAGTTTACAGCAGCGCGTCAGTCATTTATTTCCTTTCACTCTTTAGCGCCAATTAGAGATTCCAAGCGTAGCCAGGTCCTTCTCCATCTGATCTTTCCAACAGAGTGGAGGTATTCCTCTTCCTCTGTTTCCCCCTGCAGGTACGGCATCGAATACTCTCAGAGCTGGAGAGTTTTCATCCATACGACGACATGTCGGCGTAGTCGCTGTCTCTTAATTTGCTGAATTATGTCAATATCGTCATATATCTCGTGCAGCTCATCGTTCCATGGACATCCATCATCTTCCGCAGCCCCAGACTTTCTCTCGAAACTCTTAAAGTGGACTAAGTAGATGTTGTCATCGTCCATGCTTCTAAACCATAAAGCAAGACGGGAATGATGAGTGATTTGTAGGGTTTGGTCTTTGTTCGTCGAGGGAGAATTGCCTAATCAGTCCGAAGTAGCATCTGTTGGCAAGAGTTATTCTGAAATTCGAGACTGTTAGTTTCCAGATAGATGATAATATCTACCACTTCGAAGTTATGACTGACAACATTGACGTGGGAGCCAAGTCGCGATTGCAACGACTGTTTGTTGTTGAAAATCCGAATCATTTGCCAAGATCTTTTGGAAAAATTCGCCACAACGACTTCACAGATTTTTCACAGTCGCCACAACGCCGTCACAGAGATGCCCAACGCTTGAGATCGACCGATTTGGGTCTTCCTCAATTGACGCGCTAGCGGCAGCAATATTCTCGACACTTCTTTGTCTCACTGGCACGAGAATATTTTGTACTGTGCTTGTGGATTTATATTTGTCCATCTTTTCGTCTGTCCAGACAGCTGTATCTTTAGTAAAAACTTTATATATTTCGATTAGACTTATCTGCTGCTACTGTCGACGACTGACAGGCAACAAGTTCCTTAGCTTCGACAGACAAGGCTGTTTCTGCGGGAGTTCAGTACAAAAAGGTTTAAGAGACTAAGCACTTTTACCAGGAAAAAGACAGCATGTGGGATTTTGTATAGGTCACTGGCAGCTGCGTTATCATCCACACAGATTAGGGTGCTGTTCCACGGATCTGTATTGCTTCTAAGGCCAAATAACATATACTTCTGGATTGCTTCCTCCCATTACTAATTTTAACAGATTTTGGTAGGTTGACCAGTTTTAAAGTATGATTTTTGTCATTTCTGCGAGCTCTTCTTGTATTTCGTAACAGATCATTGAGTAATGCTCCCAGTTCGCCATCTTCTCAAAATATTAGCTACGAGTATGCCTTCATGAACTAATCTAGCTCTAATTAGTAGTTTTATATTTAATACTTAAAGTGAAGTGTTTCAATAGAATAGACGACGGGTTCAAATAATATTTCCTCTCAAGCGCTTAATGGAGTTTTTAAGCATTTACAGGCAAAGAACTTTAGCTGAAGTGGGTATTCCAGTATAGATACCAAAATTCCAAGCCTTATTGAGTATTAATATTTTTTTAACCCTTTTTTATCATCTGTTGCTGCCTTGTCTTACAAGTGAATGAAGCAAAGAGCTAAATTCCAAAATTTTAGCAGTCAAATAATATCAAAGTAGAGTGTCATAAATGTTAGTCAAAATCCACAAAGTCAATGTCAAACCGAACACAAGCAATAAATTTAACTCAACATCTCAGTTTACTGAAAATTTGTCATAGTCATGCTCCCATTCATATCTTTCAACCCGTCATAGTCGCATAGCCCTTTAACAAAGATGTCTGCGACAAAGTTTCGAGTCTCGTTGCAAGTGCCAGCCGCTCGTATTACTTGTAGACACATGGAGAAAGTTTTTAATCAGTATCAAGTGGCAAGTTATAACTTGCCGGCGACCGATCCGCTGAAGAAGCCTGCGGCTTAAACTTATGAAATAGCTGCTTATAACTGTTACTTAGGAGTGGGCGGGTGTGTGGCTTGTGTCTGCGCAAATACAGAAATTGACAATTTTAAAGTATACAAAGTTTTTGCACCATTATGTAGGCAGGTATGTAAATGTATTTTTGGAGGAAAAGGAAAATGTGAACCCGCATAAGCACTGTACGGCCTAAGTTATGTCATTTGTATGCTTTAGAAAATGTTTCGAATTTAATTTATGCGCTTTGTATTGAAATAATTTCAATTCTGGGTTTTTTTTTAAATAAAAGTTGGAGTTTAATGTGGAAAAGGGCACTGAATTAATAATATCAATCAACATTTTTTTACTAGAAAAAATCTGCTTAAAAATCTTAAACTTCTTATTTGAGTTTAGAGAAGAGTTTGAAGTATTTATTTCTTCAGAAAACCGGGAAGACTTGAAACTAGAGCTAAAAGTTATATATCTGTATATCTATATCTATATCTACATCTGATATAAAAATGGAAAATTATTACGTGGCCCCTGATTATGAAATAATTGTAGAGTGGTGTTGCCACCTAAATACAATAGTATTATATTTAAAAATATATCAAGTTCTATATATTGTATACGGCAATGTAATATAATTAAAAACTCTTCAAAATTCATGTCTCTTTGCAATTTGGAAAAGGGTTGCCACTTTAAAAAAATTTGTAAATAAGTTAATATCCAAATCTTTATCTAAATATTTACATATATGTTATGTTAAAAGCACGAAATTATTAAAGAATCCACTGTTTACGAAATAATTGTAGCGTGGTGTTGCCACATACATAACTATAAAAATATTTTATGTAAAAACATAAAATGTCGTCTACTTGCAAATAGGGTGTAAGTACAAAAATTATAAACTTCATAAATATGTATTATATATTTTAAGCTGGCACAGGGTTGCCACTCTTTTTCAATTTCTAAATAGATGTTAAAAAAGAATTAAATAATTGAAAAGATATAAAAAGGAGTGCTATTTCAGCGCTATTATTATTAAAATAATTAACAATATGGCGTTGCCACCCGGTTCGAAATACAAAATTAATATTTATAAAATTTAATATATATAAAAATATTGTATGCAAAAACATTAAATATCGCATGCTCATAAAAACTTATTTTATCTTTAAAGTTGGCACAGGGTTGCCACTTTTATTCAATTTTTAAATAAATATTTATGAAAGAATTGAAAATTTATGAAAATTAGTACTTCTTACAGTTGTATTATTAAAATTATTGTTAATATGGCGTTGCCACCCGATTCGAAATACAAAAAAAAATAAATATTAATTAAAGACTTGAAAATTTACTAAAAGTACTGTTATTTACAGCTGCATTATTATTAAAATATTTGGCAATATGGCGTTGCCACCCGATTAGAAATACAAAAATAATATCTATATTATTTAAAATACTTTCAATGGAATTTATTATCATAAAACCATGTCATATTGTTTAAAAATTTAAAAAAACTTAAAAAAAGTATGAAATAAATAAATAGCGGTAATATTTTCGGCTGCATAGACGAATTGCCACAATTAGAAATAACAACAACTAAAACAAACATTCATGTAGCAGCATATTTGACCCCTTTTTGCATCAACTGCCAACATCATCCATTGAGAAATCCGCAAACCGCAAGACGCAACGCAACAGCACCAGAAGTATTCCCCAAACGGCGAAATTGCGGCTGCGTTGAGCAAAAAAAGGAAGAGAGAACAAGAAAAAGTTTGAATAAACAAAATTGAGATACCTACTTATAACTGGCTTAAAACCACAAAGCGCCTGATACGACGCCAACCAGAGACTTAGATGCTAGTCGCGAGATACACACACACACACCCAAACAAAGTGTTATTCATGCCGCGGCAAAAGTTGGCAGCAGCGTTGAGACTTGAGTGTTCTACACTGCCGCACATACTTAAGTATGTGGGGAAGTACTTATATTTGCTTGCGGCCAGCTACTCAGCCGCTCAGCTACCAGCTTGTCAGCTCTTTCCGCTCAGCCACCCACTTTCTGTATTCCACACTTATTTCTTTGATTTATTTCGCTATTTAATCGAGCTGAAAATGGTGAATGGGTTCGAGCAGCATCAGCTGTCTGCCGTACTAGTGTACGCCGAAGCTTACTTATTGTGGGGCTGCTGCTTATGGTGTGGCTTGTTGTTTGTGGCAGGTGCGCGGAAGCCAATTCAAAGTCATAGGGGGCGGGTCTCCAAAATATTTCGCATTTATGCGCTCAATCAACTAGAGAAAGTTGAATTTGACTTCCAGGAAGCATACCGAAAAATATGAAAAATAAATTAAAACGGCAAAAACAACAAGAGCAAGGGCACTTGCAGTGTTGGATGAAAATATCGCATTTCCACATTGAAATTCAACATGTGTTGCATTTGCTGCTGAAATATTTTGATTTACAACTTTAATAAGCAAGAGAGTAAGCGTCTAATTTACATAAAGCGTTGCTTGCTTGCAAACAAACATATTTACGAAAGGTTGTTTGTTTAGAAATGAGCTGGGTTGCCTTGTGTCAGCGAAGTTGATTAAATTTTGAAAAAAAAAAAAAATTCTGTGAAAATTCTGTTATTGTTGTTTTTTAAAATATATTTGTATAGTGAGTAAAGTAGTTTTATGCATACAAATATTTTAAATAAAAACAAGCGTTGATTTCGGCTGAAGCGAAGCTGTATTCTTAGAGGGACTATATGTATGTATAACTAAATCGGATATATAAAAGATGGTAGCCAATAATTTATGGCAAGTTTCGTGAAGGTATCTTGTGAAATAAAAAAGTTTTTCATACAAGGACTTGATTTTGATCGATCAGTTTGTATGGCAGCTATATGTTATAGTGATCCGATCTGAACAATTTCTTTGCATATTATAGCACTACTTTATGCAATAGTCCATACCAAATTTCGTGCAGATATCTTGTCAAATAAAAAAGTTTTTCATAGAAGCACCTGATTTCGATCGACCAGTTTGTATGGCAGCTATATGTTATAGTGATCCGATCTGAACAATTTCTTTGGAGATTATAGCGCTACCTTAAGTAATAGTCCATACCAAATTTCGTGTAGATATCTTGTCAAATAAAAAAGTTTTTCATACAAGGACTTGATTTTGATCGAACAGTTTCTATGCCTGCTATATGCTATAGTAGTACGATATAAGCGCTTCTGACAAATAAACAGCTTCTTTAGGAGAAAACAACATCAGCAAAATTTCGGAGTGATATCTCAAAAATTCGCGCATTTACAGACAGTTATGGCTAAATTGAATTCCTCCTGTGTATGATAAACTTCGTCGTCAACTTGTTCAACCTGTTCAGGGTATAAACACATTTTATTTATGCAATTTAAATTTTTCCATGAACTACATGCATTTATGTATGTTTGACATATCTGTATGCATATATGTATATAAGCATCTTTATAAAACATAGAAATAATATTTCCTTTGCCTTCAGCAAACAATTATTTTATACTGAGAACAAAAAAAGTCATAAGAATGCAAATAAATTGCATTTTTTACGTTTCAATTGTTGCACTTATACACCTTTTTCATTCATTAAGTGTTTTTTATCGATAGCAAAACGAGTAAAAAAATTTTTCATTGATATAACACTTGTACCGTGGCCAAGGTCAGATCTGTAATTGTGCGATTATGACCAATTAAAATGAATGACGCGCTTAATGCCGACAGCTTACATACAAATGATCATCAAACAGAATTGTAAACATATTTATGTACACATAAATATGTATATGAAAAATATTATATACCATTTATAACACAGCGATAACTTGTAAATTTTATAGTCTTTAGCTGCGGAGCTTAAGATACATATATACTGAAGTAGTATGTATAGAAATTGCTTATTGTTACATATTTTTCTTTACTTCAAAGTCATAACACATCTGAATACTTACTAGTTGCAACAACAATAAGTCTAAAGTACAAATGTTTATGTTTTGCTATAAAGACTAACGAAATAATGTTTGTCATTACATAATTCATCGTAGAAACTCAATTTTACTATTGCAAAAATTACTGAAGCTCCAAATATGTTTTTGGAAATACAATATAAATATTTATTTTACGCTTGAAAGCTCAGTAAAGTGAGTAAATCTTCAACTTCTTTTTTATTGGCGTAGACATCGCTTATGCGATTATAGCCGAGTTAACAACAGCGCCAATCGTTCTGCCTCTTCGCTGTTTGGTGCAAAGTGGAGTTAGGTTCTTCTCCTCCTGGTCTTTCCAACGGAGTGGAGGTTTTCCTCTTCCTCTGCCTAGCGCTGTCTCTTAATTCGCTGAACTATGTCAATGGCATCGCATAACTCGCACAGCTCATCGTTCCATCGAATGCGACACCAAAGAGGATGGAACTACATATGTGTAAAAGTTCACGCAAGTGAGGAAAGTTTTCTGAGCGTCATTCACTTGGGAATGACCAGAAAGGATTCTTCTACATATGACTCAAGCAGCTCATGGCTTTTTCCTGTGAGGATATGTAAAGTCTAAAGTCTATGAGGACAATTCCGCTTCGATTCAGACCTTGAAGCAAAACATCACACATATCAAACGCCAGTTACCAGTCGAACGAGTCATCGAAAATTGATTAAGGAACCTAATTTGAAGGGGAAAACTAAAAATTGTCAGTCCGCGACAATTTTGATCAGCTGATATCGAAAATATACGCTAAAAAATTTTTTGTTGCTTCTTTTTATTATCCTCTGGGTGTTCAAATTGTTTGCCTTAGCACTTAATTTACGTTTTAACGTCTCGAACGGTTGTGTGGAAATATGAACCCATGGAAGAAGATGAAGTGGAAACAACTCAACATTTTCATCTTGACTGTCCCACTTTTGACAGATCAAGACTTAAATACTTGGGAGTGCACACCTTCAGACATCGATACAATGAAGATGCGGAAGGTATGTTTTCAATCCATCATAGTAACATGTCGCCAGACTTCGGTTGGAGCCGACTTAATGTCATGTCGAATACATTAAATATAGTAAAGATAAAAATATTCGGATCTTTCTTTTTTATTTAATTTTCAAAGAATGTTTTAAGTTCAATTATAATTTATATTTTTCTTAATTCTCAGGAAAAATTTCATATTTTATTACATAAAAATTTACTTAATACTTAATCCTAAACCTAATACTTTTAAAGTATTGTCTTATCCAGTAACTCCGCAATTTATTCTTCATCATCTGTATTGCTACACGTTGGGTTCCTTAATGCATAAAATTGCTCCTATTCATTAGTCATTTCATTAATCGGTTCGTCCACTGCTACCCGTTTTGCCTTCGGTTCAGCACTTTCACCCTCATCAACTGAAGTTTCCAGCGGATAGCCTATTGAGCTCAAATCATCAAAATTCAAGCGTCTACCACGAATTCTCTTTCGTGAGATAGTGGGTCTGGTAACACCATAATTATTTAGAGGAGTGATCGTATAAATGTAGCCATTTATTCGTTTATTCGTTCTGCGACATTCCTCCTCTGTTAACCATCTAGTTTCTACTCTTGAATTGTTCATGTTTCGAATAATATTTTTAGTTTGAGATATTTGCTTCCGTTGAATGTCCACCAACTGCTGGTCAATATGCTTATGAGCTATTAAGTTGTGTTCGGCCACTTTTATATCATTTTCGTCATGTAAATTTATTACCTCTCCTGAAGGAAAAACTTTCAGCCTCACAAAGGTAAACAATAGATTTCTACCTGCTCTCAGGTTTTCCCGCTGTAACACTTGTTTGGAGGTCATGCATAAGTGGTTCCTAAGCTCACTGAAAAAAGGTTATGATTGTTTGTGAAGTATTACTATTTCAATAGACAACACTAAAATAGCTTGACAGTTGTGGTATTATTAAATTTAATTACATACAGAGAATCGCTGGCGACCTTGTAGATGGCATAATGAACGGTTAAAATGATACTAAGTTCGAAGACACAAATTTTGTTCTTAGTTTAAGTATTCTTAATAAATCTTTCACAATTTATTCCTCATCATCTATAGTTACACTTACGGAATCTCTTAAACAAAACAGTTGCTCCATATCATCAATCCATTCGGCCAAAACTATTTTTTCTATTTTTTTCGCCGCCGGTTCGTCGATTTCACTGTCAATATTGAAAGTATCACATATTTCATGATCACTGAAATTCAAATGTCTTCTGTGGAGCCGAACGTGTGGACGTGATGTAGAGGGTGTGGCTCGGTGCAACACATAATTAAGTGCTTGTGGTGTTCGTGGAGTCGATGTTAATAGTGGCGTGCCATATTGTTCACTATTGTCTCCTGAATATTCTTGTGATTCCAGAGAATAGTATAGGATATCAATTGAGGCTAGCGATGTATCCGAACTACGTTCTTGGATAACTGCAGGTTCGTCTGCCATTAAGGCGTCATAATCGAGGAACTCGTAGTCCGTTGGGTAACTTGGCGATCTACAGTCGATCACCCTGTCATCGTGTATTGTTTCATCGCCTGGATTTGTTGGTGGTTCACCAATGGCTACGTTTTCACTGCGGAGGGGAGATGTAACATCCGGAGCTACAATAACCACAAAAGTTGCTCCTCCACTTCTATCGCCGTCTTGGTATGTTGAATCCGACGAGTTATAATTTAATATATTGCAGTGCTCCGAAGTTTCGGGAGTTTTCAGCGGCTCGGAAGTACATAGTAGCGACAATATTTTGTTCTGCCATATTTTAATATATCAACAATTCTGCGTTCCGTGAAGTTCAACCGTTTGTTTAAGAAAATATTTATGAATTATTCGTTTGTGTTCGGCCAGCTTTATATGGTTTTTTGCAGAAGAAAGTTTGTTTAAAAAATGTATGACTTTCCTTTGTACCTGATTCCTGGATCGAAAAGCTGTTCTAAAGCTACTCTCTTGATTCTCTTTAAGTTTGAGTTGAGTGATTTTCTTGAAGAACTTTAGTAATAGCTTATGGTTCTTTTGTTTGCCGCCATAAGCTAGTGTAGTGCTGAACCCGCATCGTAGAGGGACTCTCTTCACTCTTTTTTTGATCACTGTTTGTGATCTCGTACTCGCGAACAGCTAAGAGATTATTACGATGAAGCAAAAGGTAAACATTTGTTGAAATAAGCATTTGGGAGGATTCTTCATAATTATTTTTGTAATTTTGAGGTAATAATTAGCAAAAGGGGAGTGAAAATGTGCACCAAAAGAAAATAAAGTTTTATTTTTATGAGGCGACCATAAAGTGAACGAAACTATTGCACTTTGCAACATTTTGCGGGAGAATAGCTTATGAATTCCGGGAAAATAATTGTTCACATTTTAGAGAAACTACCAAATCTTCATTTCATATTCCTCTGTTCGGTTTAGAAAAAAGACTGCTCTTCCAGTGGAACCCACAACAAAAAAGCATATAACAAAGCGCATTAACTGGTGTGGGCGTCATTAAGTTTTGTTAGTAAGAAGCACGGCCGACCTTGGTCAATTATTCCAGAGGGTAAAACCGGTAAAAATATTTAAATACTTTTTAAAAAAGGTAGATTAAGGGCGTAATACGAATCTGTGATACCTTAAACGGAAGACAGAACACGTTAACGCGCTGCCTTTATGACGAACAATGACGAACTCGGTTCTTTTTAGGAGCCGTATAGTGCTATAGCCATATTATATTCAGACTTAATTTTAAGTCATTTGAATATTCTTGAGTATATTTGTAGTAGCTTTTTTCCAGAAAAAGAAATTATAAAATTTTCGGGTTTCGTTTTTTATTTAGTTCACACAAAATGAAATTAGGGTTTATATGGTTTTATTTGAAAACATTACTTTTTATCTATTTAAATTTAATTTAAATCTACTATACAAAAATTATGTTTTGACATTTGTCTACTTAAACATGATTTAAACTGTACAAATTACTTTAATATTTTATCGTTTTTGTATTTCAAATATTTTCTAAATCCAGAAATCAGCTTTGCAATTTATTCCTCATCATCAAAACCGTTGCTTGCACGTGTTTTGGATCTTCTTCGATTTTTACCTATCAAAAAAATTTCACCACGACGCCGCCACGCCCCTGCTCACACACATCGTTGCTTGTATGCGACTTTTTGGCCAAAAACAACACACTAATGATGCCGCAGCCACCGTATGCCCCAGATCTGGCCCCTGTGACTTTTTCTTGTTCCCTAAACTGAAGAGGCCCATGAAAGGACGACGTTACGCTTCTCTGGACGAGATAAAGACGGCATCGAGCGAGGAGCTGAAGAAGATAAACAAAAAAATTATTTTTTGAAGTGCTTCGAAGATTGGAAAAACCGTTGGCACAAGTGTATAATATCTCATGGAGATTACTTTGAAGGGGACAAAATAGATATTCATGAATAAATAAATAAGTTTTGAAAAAACACAAAATTCGCGATAGTTTTTGAACACACCTCGTATATGTTAGGTATATTTGTGTTTGTGTACTGTTTGTGGTCACTTCAATTAACAATGCAGCGTCATTGTTCCCACATCCGACAACAGTAAGTGCACCCGATAAAACCTTTACGACATATAAATATGTGTATAGGTAGAAATTTCAGTGCCGTATACATAACCATTTATTATATATCATATACATACATTAAATCTATATACATACATATGTAAGTAGATGTATTGAATGTCGCCTGCTGCACTTTATTGCCTTTCTACTTTCTACTTTTCACTGTGTACCTATGTATTTTATATATTTTCATTGTCGTTCGTTCGTTGTGGTTGTTCTTTTGGTTTTGTTATTGTAAACACTGTTATTGTGTATTGGCAATTATCGCCGATGTCGCCACTCACGACCAACAATTTTCGCTTTTTGCCCTTTTACTTGCCGAGTGCTGACATTTGTCGCGGCCATATTGTGCAGTTGCAATTTAATGTTTCGCATTTGTTGCCGTTGCTGTTGTTGTTGGCATGAAGTTTTGCCTTGAAGCCATTGCTGTGGGGTTATCTTGCCGGGAGAAGTTTCATAAGTTCCTGAAGAAGTTTTGCTAAACGACGCACATAGGAGCATTTACCCTCAAAAACCGGACAAAATTGAAAATTACAAACTTCAGCGATGGTACTCAAAATTGATTTTTTTTGGTACCTAAATAACCGGTCTACAATGAACCGATTAAATGAATGACCTTCAGGCCGATATATTGCCACACAAGTAGTCGAAACCTAGACTTCGTTCAGAACGCACATGCTTATTCGCGAAACTCTCCATTGTTCTCGAGATTTCAAGGGTTTTTTTTTAATGCGTGAACGGAATTCATGGAAATATTTTTTATAAATTCAGGACAACATGGTATGTATTTAATATTAATAGTATAAAAATTAATTTAGTTAATGTATTTTTGTGTTTTTTTTTTTCGAGAAAACAAGGAATCATTAAAAAACTATTTTTTTTTTATTTTTTAGAAATTAGTGTTTTTGTTATAGTTTTGGGCGAGGTCGAGCTATGATTTTTTTTTTTCTTAGTAAACTACAGGGTTTCTACTTAACATATCAGCTTAAACATTTTCCCCCTCTTTCCCCCCCCTGTACAAAACACGCGTTGAAAAAAGTTGATCAGTTGTAAAAAAATGAGTACTGGTTTATTAATTTTTTTTTGGTTGAAAACTGAAGTCCTGCTAAATTAATCTAGACGGGTGGGAAGAGGGTATACATTTTTCGAGTGGTACCCAAAATTACTGGAATTGAAAATGTGCAAGAACTACGTTAGGAATTTGTTCTATTATTTCGTTTTTTCAGGTTCAAAATCAAAAGTTATAGAGATGTCTCGAAAAACATTATATATGCTTTGTAGAGAAAGCGCTGCGAGAAAATGGGAAGATAAAACGTCATATGTGGAAAAAAGCTCAAAAAAGAAAGAAGTGTCCAGAAGAGGAATTTCTAACTTTAAGTAATGATTTAAAGTATTTCATATGGGATTTAAAAAAGAAATGGGTATTGTCCAGTTATACTGAAGAAAGATTTGTCAAAAAATACGAAGAATGGCTTAACGCTTCCATTTTAGTACACAACTGGACGCCTGCATGAACTGCATGAAACTGTCAATGTCACAAAAGAAGAGATATTAAAGTAGAGAATCAGGCAAAACGATTGCTGGTGACCAAAATACCCAATCCAATACGAGATATTTTCGTGCGACATACATTGCTTCTACTTCTACCATGATGTTACATATGTTGAAAAACGTCAAAAAGTTTCAATAACTTTGAAAATACTAATAAGGAAAATCCCAAGTCATTAAAATTTGGTTTGTCAATTCTCCACGCTAGGATCCGTTTATTTGAAACCATATTACACCTTGCTTATAAACTTCCTTTGAAGAAATGGCAAGTCCGAACCACAGAAGAGAAAAAACTTGTGAAAGAAAATAAGGAGAGAATCCAAAAAACATACAGGGAAAGGGCTGGACTATTAATAGGGCTGGTTTCGGAAATCCTAATTCGGGTAACACATCTCGAAGATTCTTCATCGATCCAGATTTAGCTGCTGAAATTACAGGAATAAAAAAATTTCATAATCAAACTTAAGGTCATTCTAGAAGCAATATCATCTGGCCATAAAATTGATGTAATGAAATTTCAAATATTTTGCAAAGATACAGCAAAAATGTACGTGGAGCATCCTGGCATCCAATGACGCCCACTCTTCATAAAATGCTTGCACATGGCCCAACAATCATAAAATACGCTATCTTACCTATCGGTCAGCTATGAGAAGAGGCAGCGGAGGCTGGAAACAAGCATTATCGTCTATATCGACAAGACTTTGCAAGAAAATTTTCATGGGTTCAGTGCAACCAAGATGTTTTAAACAGGCTTCTTCACACATCTGATCCATTTTTAAGTTGCCAGCGGAACCGTCAACGAAGCAAAAGCCATCCTTCTTGAGTGAAACTATAAAGCTCTTCGAGTCACAGGAACTATAGGTCCACGTCGACACTGAAGCAGGATTGCCTGAACATTCTGATGAATCAGAAGAGGCTTTGTAACAACACACGGGGGAATTCTTATTTTTTTATTATAATTTTACTTTATCATTTTATTTTAATATACATATATTCAATATAAAATTTTCGGTTGCACCCGAAATTAGTCCTTCCTTATTTGTTTTATTTTAATAAATTGCATTATTATATTCAAACATGCATTTTCATTCATAAAATCACTTAAAATAATTTTGTCCGGTTTTTGAGGGTAAATGCTCCTATGTGCGACGTTGCTAACTTTGGTGTTGTTGTTATTTTTGTTGGCGTTGTTCATATTGTTATCTTTGTTATTTTTGTTGTTGTTTTTGCAATTATTTTTGTTGTTATTGTTGTTATTATTTTTTAGTTGTTCTTGTTGTTGTTCCTCTTATTTTGATATTGTTGTTGTCACTATCATTTGTTGTTGTTGGTGTTATTAATATTTTTCGCCTTGTTAATTTTTCATTGTTGTTGTTACTATTTTTTATTGTTGCTTTTATTTCGTTGTTATTGTTAATATTTTTGTTGTTGCTATTATTTTGTTGTTATTGTTATTATTACTTTGTTTTTATTATTATTTTTGCTGCTATTGCCACTTTAGTTGTTGTTCTTGTTGTTGTTTTTATTATTTTGCTATTGTTGTTGTTATTGGTATTTTGGTTGTTGTTGCTGTTATTATTATTTTTCTTATCGTTAATTTTTCGTTGTTGTTGTAACTATTTTCTGCGTTGTTGTTGTCACTATTATTTTGGTTGTTGTCGTCGTTACTATTTTAGTTGTTGTTGTTATTATTATTTTGTCTTTATTATTATTATTATTTTTGCTGCTATTGAAACTTTTGTTGTTGTTGTTGTTTTTCTTGCTTGCAGTCGCCCGTCAAGTATCGCACGTGTTGCATTGTCATTAATGGTGCAACCAATGCGATTTACCTACTTTCTGTTACACGTTTTTGTTGTTGTTGCTGTTGCTAGTTTAGCCTTAAGCACGCATTTAAGCGGCGTTTTATAATAACTCAAATTCTTAGCGGTCATTTTAATGGATTTTTCGGTTTACTATTTGATGTTTTGTTGTTGTTTTTGTTGTTTTCAACGGCATTAAGATTTCTTCGCGTGGCTGCAGCTTGCCTCCAGCGCGTTGCCGTTTGTTGTGCATTTTATCACTGCTCATAGGTTTTGTTGTAGTTTGTTGTTGTTGTTGCTCAGCAATGATTACTGTCATTTAATTTGATTGCATTGCTGGCGGTTTGCCGTTCGTCAATTTCGTCGTTTCATCGCAGGTGTTGCACTGCCGCTGGTGCCTACTGGTGCTTCTGGCGCCGCATGTATTTGCTGTTGGCGTTGTAGCTTCCACAGCTGCGGTTGATGTAGCGCTCGTTGTTGTGGTGACCGGGTTTATTGTCGTTATTGTTGTTGTTTTTGTCATGATTATCATTGCTCTGCAGCTTTTGCCATTCACTTTTCATTGCTGATTGATTAATCGTATGCATGTGTGTGCGTGTGTGCTTATGTATACGTGTGTGTGTGAGTGTTCGTGGCTTGAGTATGTGCGTTCGTGCACATGTTTTCACTTGCTTCGCACGTTGCATATCCATCAAAGCCTGCCAACGCTGTGTCTGTGTGCGCACATCATCGCAGCGCTCAACCTCACAGCCGTCAGCCATTATCAACATCCGCCGTTTGTGCCACTTTTTGCGATGAAATTCGACGCGCTCACCACACATTCCCTGCGAATTCGTTTAGCGATCATCGCAGCCACTGTGCAATACCCAACACACAGTAGCTGTCAATATTCGGATAACGTCGACTGTCATGCAGTGAAGGGAGCTTTAAAATCTCATCGACTTGTTTTTCTTCTTTTTTGATGAAAGTCATAATCGCACAAGTTCAGTGGGTAATTCAGGACCACCATATAGAGGGATCTTGTAATTTCTTCGTTTCGCGAGATGATGCGTGCTCGCTATATCAAGTAGAGCTGGAATAAGTCCTTCTTCAACTTGTTCTATCAAATTTAGAGATATTTTTATTCAACAGATTTCATAACAACACTCTCAGACCTAATACTTTTAGGTTCGAAATTGTTCTAACTGTCATTCCGTCGGAAATACTATATGAAAGTTCATAAATCGTTTGCATGCTCACGTCTACCATATTTCTCAGTGTATTTTTCAACTGAGATTAAACATTTATTTTGTGAAAGTTATGAAAAGATAAGTTGAAGAAATTCAAAGTGTGGGTCTTTAGTAGTTGTTTTTAGTTACAAAAAAAAATAGAGTTAACCCATTGTGGTTAATGTTTTGGGTATGAAGCAGTTAGATTCTTACCAAAAGATCTGAATGCCGGCGAAACCGTAAACAACAAAATTCGCTAAAAGCTCTGAAGACCATCCCAGCTGATTCTTACAAGGTAAATTCCAAAGTAAGCAGGACTTTTTGAATCTAGCGCCCCTTGGTGGCGCCATCTATATATCGACTGATGCGTTAGAACCTGCTATCTTTATCGATTGTCCAGTGATAATTCCATGACATTTCATTAATTGGAAGTGAAGTTATCGCATTTTAAGTGTCAGTATGTTTGTGTTATCGGTTATTGGTGCGAAAATCAGCTTCAAACAAAGAGCCAAGATAAAATTGGTAATACTTTTGCCGGAATGTTTCAATTTATGAAACAAGTTTATGGCGATCTATTTTGCCTATCCCGTAGCAGGATGCACGCGTGGTTTCAACGTTTTCAAAGTGGTAGTGAGGACATAAATGACAACAATCAACATGTGGTCCAATCAAAATCCGTGATCATCGAAAATTCAATCGGAACTGTGCAACTTGGACACCAACCGGTAGAGTTAGACATCAGATTTACAGTGTAGACAACAACCCTCCGAGTTGCACTCCAGTTTAACTCGACTTCAATTCGATTAAGAATTAATGTAGCAAAGAAAATTTTTATTTTGCGCGGTAAATCGATCTAAATTAGCGCCTTAATCGAGCAAAGTGCTGTTAATTGAGCAATTAACTCCTGTGCGAAGCGTCTATTAAGCAGTTAAGAGTAGCCTCTCACGTTTAGACCAGGGTAGATCATTTTTGAAAACAAAAAAAATCATGTTAGGCTTAAAACAATCGAAAACGAAAGATAAAATAACAAAATTTAGGGGAAAAAATTTTTACGGGCGTTCTGAGGTCGTGAAAAGGAAGGGGTGAGGTTTGATTGAATTTTTAAAGGTTAAGAATGGTTTCCTTAAATTTCCAGCAAAACTACAACTGCTATAAAAAATAAATGTACCGCAATGTTATATGTAAGTAATAGGTATATACTTAAGTTTTGAATATGAACTTTTCCACATAACCTCCAAATTTATGTTCGAAATTCAAAAAACCTAAATTTTTGGTTTTTAGTTTTTGTCTTAAAGAAACAAATTTTTTCTTACACAAAATTTTTTCTTACACGAAATTTAATGGAAACTTACCTTCTTATGTCCCAAACATACAATTTTAAATACAAAATTATCAAATAAAAATTTCGGAATTTTTTTAACTTCAATAAGTTTTATGTATATGGTATATTGGAATCTCTATTTCTATATCACTCTCTTATGATTACAGTAACTTTGATTTGTTGGGTGTAGAAAAATTATGAATTTATACTAAAATGCATATACGTACATACATATACATATGTATATAAAGTACATACATATGTATGTCTACGTATGCAAGATATATTATATATGAAGGTGCGTTAGGCAGCCGGCACTCGTATTTGACTTTGAACATTACACGTGTCCAATAACTGGCGCTTGAGGCCACTTGCTGCCTTTCAGCTTACTTTTGGATGTAAATATGTGCATTTATTCATATGTATATATATAACATATAGGTACTATATCACTTTCACATGTGGATACAAGTTCAAATTTGATTTTCTTTTATTATTCGAATATTGGCAAATATCAGCACTTAGTTATGTGGGTGTGTGTGTGTATAGCTGGAACAATATTGAAATCCCCCTAGAATTCACTTATGCGATATAAAGTGATATCAAGTGAACGTTTGCATATTTATTTATTCATTTATTTATTGGTTATTTTGCAGATTAGAAGAATTTATTTACTCTCCAAAGATTCAACTCAAAATAAATATTCAATGTGTTACATATACCGTAGGGACATTTTGTTTATTCAACAAGTGAAAGCAAACAATTTTCGTTGATTCTTCAAAGCAAATATAAAGTTTTCTAATGCATATATCGTCACCTGAAATGCAAATTAACGTAACAACATTTTTGAAAATTTACAGTGGCGTGAATGAAACGCGTAATAAAATGGAACAAGAGTGCAAAAAAATTTTAATATTGGTTAATACTGGTTTATATTTGAGCGCAGAACCTGAAAATGTTGAATATATGTAATATTATGTAAGTAATTTGAAGTAAAGACGCCTAATCAACAAGACACTCAATTTCGAATTTTTTGATGATACGTTATTTTGCATTTCAGGTGACGATATGTATGTATCTACATTTATTTTTTTTAGTTTTAAATTCTTTATTAAGTGTGTTATTTTTACAAGTGTTCAATACTTAGCAATTAAGAAAAGCGGTCAAGTGTGTGATATTTTTCTTTCTTTGTGCGATAAATTCAGAAATTTCGTTGCCACTAAAAGAATTTACCTGCCATTTTATAGCCAAAATGTTTGGGTTTGAAATAACATAGAAATAAATAAAAATAATAATTGAAGAAGAAAACCAAGAAACTAGTCAACAATGTTTCAGTGTTATCAATGGAGATCACCCGAAGCCATTATACCGCATGATCAAAATTGAACCGGACTAAAAAAAAATTACATTTTCACTTATTTTAATACAAAAATCATTATAGATTTTTAGGAGATGCATGAAGTCCAAGTCCAAGTATGTGCCACGCTTACGAAGGGAGGCTAGAGAGATCTAGAGAGGATAGCTAGAGTTGATTTCATACCGAAGGCAGGTGGAAACAACTCAACCTACTCGAAAGAGTTTAGGCCTATAGGGTCCCCACGCTTATATTATTCAAGTTTTCCATGACTTCACGATCTTCACTGAACGTAAAAATTACGTTGTAAACAAACAGCTGTTAAACACTTGGCCAAGGTTATTGCCAAGGCAAAGCTACCATCTCTCAACAAAATATTTGGATCGGTCTCTTATTGCTTACAGCTGACATACAAATAAACCTACCAAAAAAAAAAAATAAAAATAATTTTCTAATGTCTCTATCTTGACTTTCTTGATTAATGGTTTTGCAAAAATATCTTGCCACATTATTTATTTATAGCAAAGTGTAATCAGAACATGTAATGCTGATTAATTTATATTTTTGCAACTAAAATCTTCAATTAACATTTTGCCACGCCAATAAATTATTTTGCGCCAGCTATTAATTGATAAGAGTGCATATGATTTGCGCAAAGCGGCTGCAGTAAGCGAATTTATGAGCGAAAATAAAGTAACTGCGAGTATTTAGCACACACATAATTGCTATTAATAAAGAAATGAAATGTAAATATATGCGTTTCGTGCTGCGCGACTTTTTGGCTGCCAACTCACCATGATTTATGGCCACGCAAATCCCGTGCGACGCATTCACACACACACGCACACATACATGTACGGCCAACCAGCTACCAACAACAATATCCCTTTTGCTCTGTTTGATTGTGTGCCCATAACTAGCTGGTACTTATGCTTACTAATGGATACACCTATATTAATTAATGCCGACGTAATGCCACAATACGCTGGGGACTCATTATCGGCAGCGGCAAAGAGTGGCGCAGCAAACGCTTTCAAGCTAAGTAAACACACGCAACTCAGCTGAGCTCAATGTGGCCCAGCACAACGTAGCACAGCTCAACGTGGTTCAGCGTAACACAGTATATCATAGCTCAACATGGCTCAGCTCCTTTCACTCGTTTCAGCCACAGTCCTTGGCGTTAGCTTGTGTGGGTGTTTGCATGCTTGAAAGCGGTTGGCAGCGTGTTGAGCGCAAGCCGCTTAAGTGTTGGTGCAATATTTTACCTTACCGTTAATAGCGATTATACCAAGTGTGAGTCTCAGCATCGTTATCGACACCATAAACCACCGGCGGCTCGCTTTGCTTGGCAGCTACTTACCTGGACGCAAGGTCAATAGCGGTTAGCGTCAGCTGGCGGAGCACTCTGGTGCAGACGACCACAAGGCATACAATGCTGTACACTCTACGATTGGAGTAACAGCAGTTATTAGTAGCTCTTCTTGTTATTGTAATATATCCTGAACAGCGCTGAGCTGACTTAGCCATGTTCGACTGTATATACGTGAATTAGGCACTTAGTTTTGTAGATATAGTTCTAAAATTTTGCGTACGCCCTTTTCGCTCCAAGAAGCTACTAATTTGTCGGAATCGCCAATATTGAATCACTATAGCATATAGCTGCCATACAAACTGGACGATCGGCATCTAGTCGTTGTATGGAAAACTTTTATATTTGATAAGATATCTTTATGAAATTTGGCACAATTTATTGCAAAAAGCAACACTAAAATCTTCGAAGAAATTATTAAGATCGGACTACTATAGCATAGAGATGCCATACAACTTACCAATAAAACTCAAGTCCTTGCATGAAAAACTCTTTTATTTGTCAAGGTATCTTAACGAAATTGGGCATAGATTATTTTTTAAGGCATCTCTACAAGCTGCGAAAAAATTGTACAGATCGGTCAACTATAGCATATAGCTGCCATAGAAACTGTTGCTAAAAATCAATATAAAGTTATTAGTAAACCCCCTTATGCTTTCAGAAATGCAACTGTGAAGGGTATTATAGCTGCGGTACAACTGAAGTTAACGCTTTTCTTTGTTTTTGGTTTTTTTTTACTTTTTTTGTTTTGTTTTTTTTTTACTTTTTGTTGTAGTTTCAATATTGAGATTTCGCCGTTGACCACCTTCCATGTAAATGATTGAAGTTCCGTGTCGTTTTAATTAAATTTTGTTTATACTTATTGGAATTGTGCAAATTTTACTAAAATAACGGTGTATTCGTTGCCATTCGCTTGCACGCACCAACCCCACACCCTTTCCTCTTTGCCCAAACCTAAGTGAGTCACTTCTACGCATCATTTCTCATACTTTTCCCGCTCCTCACCACAAGTTTACCGTTGCTCCGCTTTCTGCTATAACGGTGGTTGGCGATAACACCCGTGAAACGTGCTCAATGCCAATTAATCTGCTGTCAGTGTTTAAGCGCAAATATTCAACATACCGCGCGATAAGCGGGAAATGCGAAATGCCATGCTTTGCTTGTGTGTGTGTGTGTCTGTTATGTAAACAATGCGCTTGGCTGTGGTGGCAGTTTCAAGGCACAACAGCTTGTACAGCGAATATTTTCATTTCCATTGTACTTAATTTCCCCGATTCATTTTGCCTTTCGCAGTTTCACATTCATTCTAGTTGCCATAAATATTAACATTTCCATTACGAAGTGTAATTGGTAATTACAATAGGTATGATGCCATTAGTGGCAGTTTCGCAGCCAACTGGAGAAAAGTAAAACAAAGAAGATTTGCTTACAAGCAAGAACTGATAAAAGTTTTCCTATTACTTGCTTACATTAAATTCAAATTAAATATAGCCGTAGATGTGCTACACAGTAGGAATATTGTAAGCAAATTTCATTTCTTTATGTTTAGTAAATATAGATACGGAGATGTTATGTTCGGATACAGTGGATTTCACTCATTTTCTTTCATTTCCAGCATAACGAAATTAAGGAAAGATTTTGTATCAATTTTGGTTGAAATCACTCCAGTAACCGATGGGATAACTCTTAGGGGATAACCCCTTGTACTCCACTTGTAAATATCAATAAATTATTTTCTTTCTTTTCTGCATATTTTGAAAGCACATATATTAGTGAATATTCTGCGAAAATTTGAAATGGATCCGGTAGATAGTTTCGGAGATATGAGCATGTTTGTAAGAATTTTTTTAATTAGTGTAATTGACTCCCAAAACTTTTCGTTTCCTTTCGTTGTTCTCGAAATGGTGTTCGTGTGAGAAAAATTTCTTCGATACAGTTAGGCTTATCTGTGTGAGATTTTTTCACAACCTTCTTATGTAAATTTTGTCAGTTTATGATCATATGAATGAGATTTTTGAAAATAATTTCAAGTTTCACTAAGTTCACTCAAAAATTTACTTTTCCACAAAAATATTTTTTTATTTTTCAAAGACGGCATTTTGTCAAAATTTTAAATTTTGACTAGCTCTTCTATCATTACCTGGACCTGGTTTTGAAGTTGAAATAATTGTAAACTGAAAAATTTTTTTCACCCAAAACACCTTTTCTCGGAGGTTCTCTTGCAGATAGACTTGGGGATCAGGGAATTCGTTTTTTACGTCTTGAAATTCTGTAAATGTACATTATTTTGATTATTTTGATTGGGCATACAAACCTTTAAAGTGAACCTTGTCACTATCCATCACTATAGTTGAAATTAAATCTTATGACGCTTTTTGTCGGAGAAGTTAGAAAATCAATCTTTAATAGTTTTGAGTTTGATGATTCTAGAGTGGTGGAGGTGGTCACTATCCAACTTTCATTATGCATAGCATGAAATGCTGGAAAGGCTTGTTCCAACTAAGTTTGATTTATATAACTTTTGTACTCTGAGAGATATGGTTGTTAAAACTAGAGGAATCACGCCTATTTTTGTAGAGTTACAAGCCACATATGTTCTAACTACGATACTCTGTACCACAAACAAGTATTCAAGTCTTCATACATTTTCAAGCCCGCAACATTTCTACTTTCTCCATTTTGTACAGATTCAGTCCATCCTAATGGTATTTAGTGATTATTGTAAAGTTTTGTATAATTTTTCCAAGACATCTGAGAAATCTGACAACTCCCTTTTTGCCTAGGCGCTGAAAATATCCGTAAACGGGAAATGTTCATGGATAGAGTTTCTATTCAGAGCGCCATCAGCTTTTGCATCCATGGAGAGTATCCTAAAAACCACCCTTTCCAACTCATAGCTTATAGCTTCCTTAGTTTTATTGAGAGGACCGACGGACTCCACTTTTAGCAGAATCAGAGCCTGCCGATATCGTTTCTGGGACTCTCCAGCCTCAATACCCTCCAGTCATGCGTAGGTAGTGAGGGGTTGCCGTATCTGAGGATTTCATCAATCTCGTTCGCTGAGGAAGGTTCAGCTGAGAACTAGCGATCACTATGGTATGGTGAAGTGGTAGGTCCACTTGGGTGTATGAATTAGCCCCCACTGAATTAACCCCCACCGGGCAAAATGACTTAAGCCCCACCAATTTTACAACAAAATTAAAAATGGCGGAAAGTGGGGCTAAAGTCATTTTCGTGGGGATTAATTCTTTTTTTTTCGATTGGTGGGGATAAAATCATTTTCGTGGGGTTTAATTCATTTTTTTTTTTCGTGGGGATTCCGTCATTTTTGGTGGGGAAAGATTCACTAAGAAATTGGTGGGGCTTAAGTCATTTTGCCCGGTGGGGGTTAATTCAGTTCGGTTGCCGCCACTTTCTTTCATTCTTCGCGGAAGATGGCAGGCACCATCTTCCCTGCTGCGGTCGAACACGCCAAGCGATTTCGTTAAGGGTTGTCGAAGCTCCTGTTTCGCAGTCTTTTACTAAGGAAGGCTTTTCTCACATTCGACGTTTTTCGCTTAATCGCTGGGTTAGCTTCAGTTACATCCGATCTTGCTCTATCGTCTTCGCTCTCGCTCAGCACTCTCATGGCCCACTCGATGGTATTAGCATGCTGCTCAGATGCCTGACCGCCCGTTCACCCTAGCCTTCTGCAATTTTGGCCGACAAGCGGCGGCCTGGCTTCAGCTTCCTGGCTAGCGCTGATTTGCTTCTGCCCTTTGTAAAGCCTTTCATGAGCCTAACAGAGTTTCCTTTAATAGTGCTGGCGATTCCGCCATATATGAAGACTTTACTCACGTCGCTTGCAGGTGGGATTCTACCGGCTTCCCCTATCCTATTACTCGTGCAATGGCCTGATGTCGAAATTCCTACTGGGAAATTGGTATTGTTGCTGCATTTTGCCAGCGACGGTTTCGTCGTCCCAGTTGCAGCACTCCCACTCGTGACAGATCTGGTTGTCGGTTTCGATATCCCTTCACTTCTCTTAGTCACCTTTTAACGTACTCATTGGCTTGCCAAGGTTTTAATGGAACGGGGGCGGTTGGGTCATCCATTTCTGATGAGTGTCACTCCAACATACTCAGGTGTTTGAATGCCGCAAACACCAGCCCAGGGTTCTACCAAAACCTGAAAGAGCTAATCTTACTCGTAATACAGTTTTATCCAGGAGTTTAAAGGCCATTAAAGCCGCTGGCCATTAAGCGTTACCCAGAATGCACCAACTTGGAGGCGACCTGCACTACATCTCTAAATTAAAGATACTGCAGAAAATAAAAATCTTTTTGCTTTACATTTCTAATATTTTTGTCGCTAATATTTCGCTTTAATGAAAATAGTTCGAAGACTAATATCACACAGTTGAACTAAATTTGTGCCAATGAAGATCTCAGTTCAGACAACCAAACAAAAATTGAACGGTACTAATTTTTCTTCTTTGTATTCTTATCATGAGACAATGTTCTCGCAGAAGCTACTGTCTTTACGGAGTTCTTATAGGTTTGCTCATTTGTCAGTTACTTCCAAGCGCATACCTCAGACATGAGTAGTAGCTTCTTCAGGTCTCGAAGGACGCCTCTGTGTCAAATATATAATAAATTTATATGGGTCGGTGTGAGGCAGTTCATATTAGAGCTATGCTTTGAAACCGGTTGTTCTTATAACGAATTCGGTTCTGTGTAATTATATTAGCATTATTCTACTAGATTACCGCCGGATTACTTACTTACCTCACTAATCTACCACATCTACCACTATCTGCTTCAACAAAAAGGTTTTTAGGGTCTCAAATTCGAAATTTACCAAGAAATTTAGAATTTAAACTCTCGCCATGAAATATTGCAAAGTCACACACATAACCGTTACATAACACATCAATCATAAGCCTTAAAAAATTTTAATTGGCAGCAATTTTTTCTCAAATCAAAAGTTCCACATCACCAAGCAACCGATCGGCTTTTAAAAAATCTATCATTCACACACACATACGTACAAAAACACACACGAGTATATAAATATGTACTTATGTATGTTAAATCGGCTTAACAAAGCATGCAGTATTATCTAGAAATCAAAGCAGATAGTTAACACAACAATTTACAAGTATTTATGCTGCAAACAAAGCTTTCTTATTTACGCCAATTAAACAATACAAGCCGCCAACCGAGCGAAGCGTAGCTGCGAGAGCGGGAGAGGGGGAGAGCGGGAGTATGATGAAACGCGATTGTCAGATTTTAAAACGAAATTGACAAGCCGCACAATTTAGATGCTAATGCGTGTGCAAATATTATTGTGGGTGGTGCATACAAACAAACACACACACACACACACACACACACACGCACTACTTATACAATCAAAAATACAAATCGCTAAATGTCACAATGCAGCAAATTGATTGATTGAATTTTGGGAGAATAGATTTCAGTGTGTGTTGCTGTTGCTATTGTAATGCGATGATGTGACTTTTTCCGATCTGCTGCTGACATGTTTCTGATTTATTTATGCAATTTAACTTAGTTTGAGAATTTTGATATTATTTATAGATTTTATATATGTATGTATGTGTGTACGCATGTTTTTCGTTAATTTAGCGCTAAAATATTTTCAAGTGATTGAACTCGTGCTCAAGTGTAATTCATGG
This sequence comes from Bactrocera dorsalis, assembly GCF_023373825.1. NCBI lineage: Eukaryota > Metazoa > Arthropoda > Insecta > Diptera > Tephritidae > Bactrocera > Bactrocera dorsalis. Next base: position 27,139,750 of record NC_064304.1, on the reverse strand, counting down.
CTTTCGATAGATAGAATTCTTGCTTTTTATTGTTGGTCCAAATTTGGCTGGGAATTACAAGTGTACGCCCAAACAAGTGCATATTGCATGACAGGTGATTCAATATAATATTCGTTTTTTCAGAAATTATATAAATGACTCTAGTACATATGTATATGTTACTTACATTTGATATAGGGTGTTACAAAATGTTTTGAAGTAGTTTTGTTTAACATTTAAGAATAATGGCAATGCTTTTTATTTAGATATACATATCCGTTCTCTAAATTAAAGGGTGATCCATTTCGATATTCTCTACTTTTAAAAGAAAAAACACAGAAACTTATTGAGAAATGTTTGTTATCAACATTTTTTGGCTCCAAGACCTGAATCGAAGCCGGATTGTCTGCATAAACTTTACATATTCTCACCGGCCCAAAACTTGACATTATCTGCTCACCGAAGTGAACTCTTAATAAGTTCTTTGGTTGATGCGATGTGCGGTGTGTGGCGCCGTCTTGTTGAAACCAAATGTCGCCGTGATCACGAATTTAAATTTCAGTCATCAAATAGTCACTGCTGTCAAAAAAGACTATTGAAAGACGTACTTCTACTTGAATCACCCTTTATAGTGTATTTTATATTTACAGATTATTCTACGATCTGTACTCAGAGTGAATAGAAAAGGTGTAATTTGAAATGATCAGTCACAGCGGAGATTTTAGGTACGATGCTAATCCTGAGATGGCGATCATATGGATCGGTCTTTTGAGCTGTCAAACTTCTAGGGTAGATTTCGAATGCCACATGTATCGCCATAGCGCTTTGAGCAAATCACAAAGTTATAACGCGGTTTATACGTTGTAACTTTAGCTTGCAGTCGAGAAGAAAGCTCATCTTCCTCCACGCAAACAATTAAGGCAGTTTTTGATACGCTTTTCTGATGTGAGCCATTATCAAGTGGAGTCGTTCTGCACTGATCGAAGCAAGGGTAATTAGTAGAGGCAAGATCTAGGCTGGAAGAAGGGTGAGGCAAAACTTACCAGCCACTGTTTTCGAAATATTTTTTAACTTGTATTGCAACTTGAAGCAATGATGACATGATGGGAAATTTTTTTCTAGTGTGTAGTCGCAAATTTCGAACATCTTTCAGCACATCATCTTTCACTCGCATCAATTTGATGAGTTGTTGTTAGCAGCGTTTTTCATTAATGATTTCAACCGGTTTTAGATGCTCGTAATAGAGCAAGACTTTCTGATCCCATGACATACAGAGCATTACGTTGGCGTCATTGATATTCGGCTTTGCCGTTTATTTGGCTGGTTTCCAAGTTCCACATATGATTTTTTGGGTTTTGGAATTTTCTAATGGATAATTTTTATACTCTCGCAACAAAGTTGCTAAAGAGAGTATTTAAGTTTTGTTCACATAACGGTTGTTTGTAAGTCCTGAAACTAAAAGAGTCAGATATAGGGTTATATATAACAAAGTGATCAGGGTGACGAGTAGAGTTGAAATCCGGATGTCTGTCTGTCCGTCCGTCCGTCCGTGCAAGCTGTAACTTGAGTAAAAATTGAGATATCATGATGAAACTTGGTACACGTATTTCTTGGCTCCATAAGAAGGTTAAGTTCGAAGATGGGCAAAATCGGCCCACTGCCACGCCCACAAAATGGCGGAAACCGAAATCCTATAAAGTGTCATAACTAAGCCATAAATAAAGATATTAAAGTGAAATTTGGCACAAACCATCGCATTAGGGAGGGGCATATTTTAATTTAATTTTTTTGGAAAAGTGGGCGTGGCCCCGCCCCCTACTAAGTTTTTTGTACATATCTCGGAAACTACTATAGCTATGTCAACCAAACTCTATATAGTCGTTTCCTTCAGGTATTTCCATATACAGTTCAAAAATGGAAGAAATCGGATAATAACCACGCCCACCTCCCATACAAAGGTTATGTTGAAAATCACTAAAAGTGCGTTAACCGACTAACAAAAAACGTCAGAAACACTAAATTTTACGGAAAAAGAAAGCTGCACCCAGGCTTTTTTTAAAAATTGAAAATGGGCGTGGCGTCGCCCACTTATGGACCAAAAACCATATCTCAGGAAGTACTCGACCGATCTCAATGAAATTTGGTATATAATATTTTCTTAACACCCTGATGATATGTACGAAATATGGGCGAAATCGGTTCACAACCACGCCTTCTTCCGATATAACGCTATTTTGAATTCCATCTGATGCCTTCTCTGTATAATACAATATATACATTATGAACCAAAATAAACAAATATGTAAATGACGGATAATGAAATCTCGATTATCACTTTATCATGCGAGAGTATAAAATGTTCGGTGACACCCGAACTTGGCCCTTCCTTACTTGTTTCATCACCAGTTACAATTCGCTGTAAACGCGATTGATTTTAACGTTGTTCGGATACTTTTAAACCTTTTGTAATGTCTGCTTCAGTGACTTCTAAAGGTGTTGGGAGCTCTTCTTGTATTTGCAGACAATTTTCATTGAGTAGTGCTTCCCGTTCTTAATCTTAACGTTTTTTTGGCCGCTCAGAAAATGCATCGGCTTCTATGTAAGTCAAAATCGCCACTTTTAGATCATGCCAAATAAAGACGCTCGGCTAGGATTTTCTTCATATTGAACTAATGAAAAAGATGTCGACGTGAAAATACTTTTTCATGCAGAAAGTCTGATATACATATTTGAATGAAAAAGTCTAGTCTGGTAGTGAACGAGTGCAAGATGAAGTATCTCCTGTTATCAAACAAAGAGTCACCGCACTCGCGATTTGCCTTGCAAATCACTGTTGATAGTCATAACTTCGAAGTCGTTGATAATTTCGTCTATCTTGGAACCAGCATTAACACCAACAACGACTTCGAAATCCAACACAGAATAACTGTTGCCAGCAGGTGCTACTTTGGACTGAGTAGACAATTGAAAGGTAGAGTTCTCTCTCGACGAACAAAACCCACACTCTATAAGTCAGTTTCCGAGAGAAAGGTTCTGCGGAAGATTTATGAAACAAAGGCATAATACGGCATATCTTGGCAAATCCCAAGAATATAGTTTTAGAACCATTATATATTATTTAATTTTTCTAACATTGAGAACTTTAGAAAGTTGTTCGTTGAAGATCGAGTTACTTGGATTTTATTTTAGGTTTTTCTCAAAATTTTGTATATTTTGCCACTGTACATATGTATACTTATATACTACATTTCATAATTTCAACGAACTGCAGCCTGTCTGTGATACGGCATTGATGTGATTTTCATCGCGATTCGCGTTGCATTCGCATTCAAATTTTACGCTTCGTTAATTTCAAACGGTCACTTTTTGATCGTGTTGCCTCGTTATTGTCGCTACATTTTGACATTCACAATTCACATTGCATTTTAATGGCGATTAAATTGCAACGCCTCGTGTTGCATGCATATAATTTTGACACCTTCGCCACAGAAACTCGCAGAGCTTACCAAAACTGTTTCCAAAACAAACTCAAGCACTGACAAACAAACAAACGGCTGTGTATACATTTACATGAGCGCTATTGTTCGTGGGCATGCCAAAATGTGTCTCGCGTATAAATTGCTGTAACTGTATATGACTGCACTCGCTCATGTCTCTGTTTGTAGTTGCTCCTACACAATGTAAATCGCCTGCATTAGCATTTTTCAATTTTGTTTTGGCAAAACACATTTTATTTTAATTTTATTTTAATTTTCTTAATTTTTTTTTTGTTGTTTTGCATAGTTCGCTGCATTTACTTTGCTCACAAGTGTTCGCTTGTCAGCGCTGCCCCGCTGGGCGTTTTTGTGCAAATTCAGCTAAATGTTTGCGGTTTTCGAATTTGTTTTTAATTTGTATGTTGTTGTTTTTCTCCCAGAGCGCAGCTTGCACGTGTCAACTATCACAATGCATGACTGCAATTTGATGGGCTTGTTGTGAGTTTGAGTCGAGATGTAGACAAAAATATGAGAAAAACGCTGGGTGAGGCAGTCGCATACGTAGGAATTTTATTAGAAGCGAGAAATGCTGGAAATTTCGAGTGTAGGTTTTGATATTTGAAAGATTAGTTTCGAAATATTTCAGTTTCATGTTTTCAATGCAAAATTATTGGTTTTTTAGTCATTATTTTCGGGTGTTATTGTGGAGTTACTGAAAATCGAAAAACTTAAGGGGCTATACCAGTGTAACCTCATTTCCTTTCCAGCCTTTTCTCAACAATTTTTTCTTACATAAAAAACTATTTATTTTATTATAATCTTTTATTGTTTCAAACATACTTACACTTACAACGAAAATGTGAAATTTTTTGGAAAAAAACATTTTAAGCTCGTCCATTGCGACGCCATTTCCGATGACCCCTCGTTGGCAGGATAACTCCTTACAGGATGATCTAAAGTGAAAAAATATATGTTTAGTTAAAACCTTAACTTAGAACTGGACGGAGGATTGGATTTTTGGCAGAGAAAATTTCAGAGAAAATTTCGAAACATTAGTATATCTGTATCTTTATCTCCGAAACTATTACTCGGTTCAACTTGAATATTAAGGACACTATTCTAGAGATGTTGTAGAATTTAATAAGACAATCAAAAAATCGATTTTTTGAAACCCGTAAACCCATATAACCGTTTAATAAATTCAAAGATTGATGGCAACGTCTTGTTGAAACCAAATGTCGTCGAGATCACGACACACATTCTTTACAGAACGTGAATTTTCGTAATGAAGTTGAACGATTTGTAAACGTTGCTCAGGCGTAAGTCTTTCCATGATAAAATGCCAAACAATAATGAACAAATATAAAATGACAGCTACGGGGTTTGTTCGGAAAGTAATACGAGGGAAATCTCTAAAAACTTTGACAATAAGCTTCTTCAGCGGTAATGCAACGCCGCCAGCGCGATTTCCTATTGAAGGCGTCACGGAAGGCATTCTCCGGTATACCCTCGAATCCAAGGTGCATGCTGCTTGGATCCCTTTTCATCCGCCTTTTCAGGCAAGGAAAGAAAAAAGGTCCGGGGGCCACATCATGACTATGAGTATCGTTTTCATTTTAGATTGGCTCATTCTTCCAGTCTTCATCAGCGACCTCCTCCCGGCCCTCCAAAAAGATCTGGTGCCACCTGAAGACACCACTTCTTGCAAAAGCAACATCTGGGTAAGCCTGCTTGATGATAACAAACGTCTCTGTCGCAGATTTACCGAGTTTCACACTCGCAGAAACACGTCGGGCGAAAATGTTTGTTCTGACTCTCTTGGTGCTCGGAGACTCTCGTGGATCAGTTAAATATGTACTTTATATACTATATGGGGTCTCCGACGTATTCTTATTGGGCATACTTGATATATCCTGCGCATAGGCACTAATTCATTGAGTAAATTATAGATAAAATACCTCCACTGAATCTGGTGTGTTCTACTATCATGTACTCCATAGCCAATTAAGCTTGATAACTCAGTTATTGAAAGAGAAACTTTCAGTACGTACTTTCAACTATTCAGTACACCAGCACTGCTAATCTCTGGAAAAATATTTTTAAAGAGTAGCAGATAAACAAAATATTTTCACTTCAGCAAACAAATACCTGAGCTCCAACTATCAATAAATATCTTTCACACTCTTTTACAAAATAAATAAATGGGAGACATAGACATAGAAATCGAAATCGAACACTAATACTAATACTAATAACGGGTGATTTTTTTGAGGTTAGGATTTTCATCCATTAGTATTTGACAGATCACGTGGGATTTCAGACATGGTGTCAAAGAGAAAGATGCTCAGTATGCTTTGACATTTCATCATGAATAGACTTACTAACGAGCAACGCTTGCAAATCATTGAATTTTATTACCAAAATCAGTGTTCGGTTCGAAATGTGTTTCGCGCTTTACGTCCGATTTATGGTCTACATATCATTTCTCATTTCTGGTTGAATGGCTACGTAAATAAGCAAAATTGCCGCATTTGGGGTGAAGAGCAACCAGAAGCCGTTCAAGAACTGCCCATGCATCCCGAAAAATGCACTGTTTGGTGTGGTTTGTACGCTGGTGGAATCATTGGACCGTATTTTTTCAAAGATGCTGTTGGACGCAACGTTACGGTGAATGGCGATCGCTATCGTTCGATGCTAACAAACTTTTTGTTGCCAAAAATGGAAGAACTGAACTTGGTTGACATGTGGTTTCAACAAGATGGCGCTACATGCCACACAGCTCGCGATTCTATGGCCATTTTGAGGGAAAACTTCGGACAACAATTCATCTCAAGAAATGGACCCGTAAGTTGGCCACCAAGATCATGCGATTTAACGCCTTTAGACTATTTTTTGTGGGGCTACGTCAAGTCTAAAGTCTACAGAAATAAGCCAGCAACTATTCCAGCTTTGGAAGACAACATTTCCGAAGAAATTCGTGCTATTCCGGCCGAAATGCTAGAAAAAGTTGCCCAAAATTGGAATTTCCGCATGGACCACCTAACACGCAGCCGCGGAAAAAATTTAAATGAAATTAACTTCAAAAAGTAAATGTCATGAACCAATATAACGTTTCAAATAAAGAACCGATGAGATTTTGCAAATTTTATGCATTTTTTTTTTTAAAAAAGTTATCAAGCTCTTAAAAAATCACCCTTTACATATACTAATACATAGTATGTTCACCTAGCGATTAGAATTGCTATATTTCATTTAGCTGTCAGAGAGATGCGATTTATTACTTGTAGAGGCGACAGCTTTTATAAATTGACTTGTGATTTTTTATGTTTTTTGCGTTTATATTAGTTTTTTTTTCTGCTGAAAACAATCGCAGCGTAAGTGAATAAATATTTGTTGATGACATAATTTCAGGTTCAAGTACCCGTAAACGAAACTATCACTCAAACGGAAGTAGTTATATAGTTATACAAAGGTACATACTTGTATATATATATATATGTACATATATATGTACCTGTATGTACATATTTGCACAAGATGTTTGCCAAATAGTGATACGTTTTAGTATAGAGCGTGAGGCACGCGTGTTGCCTTCGCCTCTTTTTATGACTTTTCACTGGCAGAGCTTGCTGCGGTGGGGAATGCAAATGACAATTTAAATTTGCCATGCGAATAATAACTTTTTTGCACTTGTCCATATATGTACATGTGTTTGTATGAAAAAGAGTTTGCAAATTTTTTACTCCGATACATACATATACTTACTATATATGTATACTATATACATATTTTCATTTAAGGCCAGGCTTCTGCCATATAATTAATGCTTTGTGCATGCGAAATTAATCTTCTATTGCTGTCGAATAATTATGAAAAATCGAAACAATTATTTGAAACGAATGATATACTCGTATTAATTTAGTAATTTGGAATTTATATAATATACATATGTATGTATCTACAATTATTTATATAAATTATTTATATACTTTTTACTTAGAAAACCTTAGTACCAGCTGTCACTCTCGCCTAATAAAATATGAATGAGTATGGAATATTGATTTTATTTTTGCTAAAATAAACTTTGTTCGTTAGACTTGCAATATTTAATGCAGAAAAAAATTTGTGACGCAATTGAATACGAGGCCTGCTATATATATTTCTGGCCTAATAATGTAAATAGGCATATTTATCAACGAAAATGGTTTTTTTTTTCGTGGGATTTGGCTGGTCTTGGAAGACCCATACGGTCGATTGCTGTTTTGTTTCGGGCTTATACGCATAGATCCATGATTCGTCACCTATGACGATTTTATAAACGTCTTTTGAAGCACCGCGATCGTATTTTTTTAGCATTTATTTACACCAATCCACACGAGTTTTTTTTGAGCGATTGTCAAATTGTGCGGGATCCAACGAGAACAAACCTTTTTTACGGCCAGGTGTTCATGCAATATCGAATGTATAGGCATGCCTCTATCTGAAGATATGTTACATGACGGTCTTGCATTATCAGTTTACGTTTTCTGGCACAACGGCTGTTTTGGACGACCTTCACTGAATTCGTCTTTGAACGAGCGTCGGCCATGATTGAATTCGTTGTAACAGTTTTTCACAGTGCTATAGGATGGTGCTTTATAGCCATACAAAGATTTTAGTTCATCGATGCACCCACGTCGAAATGTCAGATTGCACTTGGCAACACTTAGTGTTGCCTAACCCAAAAATATATATAGCAGCCCTCGTATTACCTTAAGCAGTAATCCACGTCAAATTTCGTGAGGATACCACGTAAAATGCAAAAGTTTTCCATACAAGAACATTTTTCCGATCGTTCAGTTTGTATGGAAGCTATATGCTATAGCAAGCCGATCTGAACAATTTCTTCGGAGATTACATTGTGACCCTAGAAAACAACCTGTGCCAATTTTTGCGAAGATAAATTTTCAAATGTGAAAGCTTTCCATACAAGAACTTGATTCCGATCGTTCAGTTTGTATGGAAGCTATATGCTATAGTAGACAGACAGACGGACATGGCTAAATCTACTCAGCTCATACTAATCATTTATATACATATATACTTTATAGGGTCTCCGACGCTTCTATCTGTGTGTTACAAACTACCCTATTAAGGGTAAATATAATAAGTAAGTATATAACCGAACTTGCAAGATGAGTACTTTCAGGTGTATATGACTTGTTAGGTGTATGAGATTTAGGCCACCCGATTTTATGCATTCTAAGCACAAATGTGCACCGTTATAAAAAACATGCTTTCTCAATTTTATTAAGATAACTCGAATATTGGTGATTATATCGAGCATGAAGTCACCCAGAAGTTCGAAAATCTTTATATGAGGTATATGGGGCTATAGGAACCATTACCTCATATTTTATAGAGGTTATCCATTTTAGACTTTAATGAATTACTGAAATCTGTTACTATAAATATCGTTTCGACGGTTTTCTGGTAAAGTTATTTCTTTTAACAAATACTTCTGAAATGTCCAATAATTATACGATCTGCATATCGCTTTCGGGTTGCTCCAAGGGCTTATACACACGTTGACTCAGGAGTCGGTGAGGCTTATTATCTTTCGGTCTCGATTTCGCACATGGATTACTCTGTATTCACACTGAATTGTCGACATTGCGTACGAACTTTTAACTATTACTACTTATCTGGCAGAAAATCTAAACCGATTCCGATTGAGCAACAGCCTTTCAAAACTGTATTAGTGACTGAAACAAAAGCAGAAAAGAAGAGAAAACGATATTTGTAAATTTCCAGAAAGATATGTCAAAAATTGAAAGACTAGATTGCGTCTATGCAGATAGACGAAGGGACGGACATCGAAAGAGAAATAGCTAAATTTACTCAACAGGTCATGCTGATCACTTATTAAGAGTGATCCATTTCGATGTTCCGTATGTAATGAAGACTGTATATTATCATTCGAAAAAAAATTCTTTGGTATTTATTTTTTGAAAATTATCTCTTTTAAATGTTGGCTGAGGCTACGTCTCAGTTGGTCCATCCGTTGAGTTCGATTTTCGATGACTCGTTCTAGCATTTCGATTGGTAACTAATGACACTCAAGATGTTTTGCTCCAAGGCTTGAATTGAAGCGGGATTGTCCGCATAGGCTTAAGACTTTATATATCCACACAAAAAAAGTCAAAGCGTGTGTAATCTCACGATCTTAGTGGCCCATCGATCGCCCCAAAACGTGAAATTATCTACTCAGCGAAGTGTTTTCTCAATACATCCATTGATTGATGCGATGTGTGGGAAGAGGCGCCGTCTTGTAGAAAAAAAAATACCGGCGAGATCACGAGCTTCAATATCAGGTAAGAAATAGTCGGTTATCATGGCGCGATAACGGTCGCCATTGACGGTTATGTTATCTCCGGCATCATATTCGAAGAAATATGGGCCGATGAATCCACCGGCCCTCAAACCACACGAAACCGTTGCTTTTTCTAGATGAAATGACAGCTCTTGAATCTCTTCAGATTGTTCCTCGTCCTAAATGCGGCAGGTTTTGCTTGTTTACATACCCATTGAGTCAGAAATGGGCCTCATCACTGAAAAAACCCTGGCTCGAAAACGTTGGATATTCTTGGAACTTTTCATCAGCCCTTAGAGCGGCTTCAGTTGTTGCACAAGCTGCCATAATTGGCCGTTAAAAGTTATTGTAAGGACTTTTTTTTTATTGGTGAAGAGTGTTATAGCTTTGGTGTAAGCAAAGTTAACGTTTTTTGTTAGTATTGAAATTTATTGTTTTTGTTTACACATTTAGTTTTTTAAAGCTGCATATTTGGGTATTTTATATTAATACTATACGCTGTGAAAAGAAAAAATTGAATTAAAATATCTCTTAAAGTTTTTTCTAATGTAAATATATGTTTATGTTTCACACTCGCCTCATATAAATTCTAATAAATTTAATTATTTTTTTCATCACATTTTGCCACCACGCGAAAATAGCATTTCACTCAATTAAAATAGCAAAATATGGTGCGGAAATTCAATTATTTTTATGGAAAAAAGCTCATCGAATGCATATAAATTGTAAATTATATTACAAATGGTGTGAGAATCGTTAACCTATTAAGCCAATACATACCTACATATATTTCATATTGTATATATTTACCATTGCATCTATTTTAATATGCAAAAATAAGAATAAATGCCAATAAATATAATTCGATACTGTCAAATGCAGCCACAAATCCAAATGCACACACATACACATTAACTCATTTATCTATTTCCGTCAGTGTGCCTGTGTGCGTGTGTAAGCGCAATCAGTGCACAGTTCATTAACCCTTTGCTGTCATGTAAATAATAGGCAAAACCACAGCCGACATTAGCCGCAAATGGTGTTGACAATATTGCTGATTTGGGTGACGTTGACAGCACAGCAATTGACAGTTACACAATTACTGTAAACAACAAAAATGGTAAATGACAAACAACGGGATGGCAGTAACAACAATAAAATTGTATAATTTGAGGAATTCCTCATCAACGATTCACAACGTGCTCACATACAGACATAGGAACAAAGTCGTTTTACACACGATTAGCAAAATTAACATTAATAAACACATAAATATTAGATATATACACTCATATGTGTTTGTATGCATGTATACATGTACATATGTATGTATGTGTGTGCCGTTGCGTTAATCAACTCGTCTTAGTCATCATTTCGCTTGTCTTCTCTACCAGCTTTGCTTGGGCAGCACGCCGCACCGGCCGGCCGCTCTTAGCCGTAGTCAGTTTGACAAACTACTTGTATGAGTCGCTGCGTCCCTTTGCCCTTTTTCGTGCGACCCCAAAAACGCTGTCACGTAGAGAACAGTACATTACTCGCACGTTAACAGGAAAGTAGCTGGAATAGGCACGTACTCATATGCATATTTCTATATACATAAGTGCATACAACATATGTACAATATTATGCATATAGTATGTGTGAATAAGTTGCTGGTGAACTAAAGTGCAGCACTCAAATGTTAATATTCTTCCAACCAAAAGATATATTATATGTATGAATACATATATGACTTTCATAGCTCGTGTGGTGGGGAGTTCGAAAACTAACTTAATATACTTACAAACATATGTCGAGTTTAATACTCGTATTTGGTATGACATTTTGGCAACGCCGATAGCTGCGGTCCAAGAACCCAAGTAATGATGGGTGCGTAGCCTTTATACGGCACAACAGGGTGAAATATCGTTTTATCGATGTCGACAGCGACTGCAGAGATACTACTTTTCAATGTCTGGTTGTGGTTATCCGGGCAGGCAATGTCGAGCTCGAAATTTTGAAAATATATATCCTCCCCAGTTACATGTTGCCCTACAGGATATCACCCGAACATAGGTGCGCTACTTTGTGGTGAAAACCATTTCACGTATCACGATCTTTGGCATTCCTGCCTGCCAAATAATCGTAGGGGGATGGAGCTGGCGGAGCAAATAGACGATTCGACAATCTGCGTAAAGAATCAAGAGGTATTTGCATTAATCGTATCGTCGGCGAACACGTCAATTTCGCAAGGTGATCGCAGCTGCTACCGTCCGCTTCATTCCGGCTAGAATAGTCGTGGAACTCCGCGCCAATTTCCCAGCCGAAGCAGCTGTTTTAGCTAATGAGTGCGATACCTTATGCCTTGTCGACTTCTGTGATCTCCGAATGAAGCATCTCGATTTTGAGATTCGGCAAATGGTAAATCAACATAAGCGGAGAAAGTGGATAGCGCACCTGAAGTCTTGCATTATCTCCACCGGCGTAAGTAAGCTTTGAGTGCAGAGTTGGGAACCTCCAGGATTGAAGAGGTTGACTATGAACTATCAGAGCTGTCGGCAATAATCTGTACTGTTTCAGGTAAAAATCTTAATTGAGAAGAAAAAGAGGGTTCTGGAGGTGGGTGTCCTCTTCCCATTGCTGTTTAATTTCTACATTTCGAAACATCCTCAACCACTAGAGGTAATTTCTATCACGATGACATGTGCTCAAGAGTAAATGGCCTCCAAACCTTTCTCATTTCCTCACCTTACGGAGCTTAACACTCTATCCCAATAAATACACAGCAACCATATTCACAAACTGGACGAAGGAGTATACACTTGACCTCTTGAGTGAATCTTGCGCAGCTCCGCTTTGAATACTGTAGTAGTTTAAAATACTACTTATCCAGAATCGTCCCCGACATACCATGACTTTAAACACCTCTTTGCATGCCCAACTAACCCTGCACATGTATCACCCCTCGCCCTATGATCCGACCTCGTCTAACGTTTCCTAGGCCTATCGTTGGATGATTTCTATGACAACTTATCTGAACTTTACCACCGTGCTTATCTGGCTAGTTCATTTGCCTACCAGTTACCACGGATATAACTATGTACTAACTCAATGCGGGTTTGGTCTGATAGTCGATAATCGAAAAGCGATTCTGGTATCTAATTTTGGTGAAAGGACACCACCTCATACTCAGTTATCAAGTTTTGACCCATCTATTTGGATACTTATTCCCTTCATACCCAAAATATTCACCAAAAGTTTGGAGTGGTTCTATAAGCGATGTTGAGATCATATGCTATCTCTGGTCATCTCTTAAATACTACACTTAGCTAGAGCAAAAAGATACACATTTTGCTCTGTACATTATTGAGAAAAGAATATAGTTGTGGAACTTCGGAGACATCGTCATCATCTCGGCCTCGATTATTTTCCTATACAAAGCCTTGCATTCGCATAGAAGGTGTTCATTATTCTCTTCTTCTTCTCTCTCAAAAGAGCTTCTGCAATAACTGTTGTATGGTATTGCGAGTGGTATGTCTGAAAGTTAGGCATTAAGTAGCTTATTGAAAAAGCCCAAATATCTATTTCCCACGAACTGCCCACCGAAAATCGCTCAGCAAAACAAAATCAGCGAAATTATGGTCTTCGAATATTTCCACATAAACACGCTTTTCGAACACTCCCAATGGCACTTTCATATGCATATATGTATGTAGTCTAACATACAGTCGCGTGTTGGCATTAATGTTCACTTGCATTAGCGTCTATCTGTAGTCACATCAGCTGCTAAACTATTTGCACCTTTCCAAAGCATTCAATGCTTCAATATTTTATTAAAACTCAAACAGACAGACAGACCACAACGAAGAGGCTTCAACCGCCAACGACGACGTATTTGCACTCGAGTGGTTAAAACACACATACACATCTGCACAGCGAGCGTCACCACCATTTTTCTTGTCGACTTTTGAAGGAATTCACGCCATGCTCGTCCGTTGTTTACACTCACTTGGCAAACTTTTCGATTTTATCTTTTCACCTTTATCCTCTTGCATGCCATTTAATGGTTTGACTAGTGTTTACCTGCGCCAAAGTGACTTTGTGTGTGCCTTTTATTCATATTTTCCTTATAAGCTTTTGTGTGAGCACATCCTTCATATCAAAGAGGTGCGCGTGTGTGTGTAAGTGTGAACTCCTTTCTATATATACTTGTCACTCACTTCAATGTATGTGTGCAACGATTCAGTAAGTGCTATGAGGTAAATATTGGAAGTGTTAAAGTGTTTTGCCGGTTAGTGGCTGGTATTTGTATGAGGTGGTGTGCGTAAATAATCCATTTGCGCGAATCAAATGCATATTTTATGTTGCAACTAATCGCGACTGAAGCGTTCATACTTCAATGAATGTGGTAACAAGTGAGTAGAAAGTAGCGAGAGCTTATCGGTATCAAAAGTGTGTAATAAGGATAATATATTTCTTTCGAGACATATGTAAGTATGTACGAAGTAAAGTTTCTCATTACATTCACGGAACCCAAAAAACGAAAAAGTGGATAACACAAAAATATTACTAAGCTTCGAATTGGCAAGCATTTGAGAGCAATTATTTGTATTTTCTCCAAAAATATATATTTCTGTTATTCGACACTTTATTCCATTAAAAAAATTAAGAAACGCCACCGATTTATTTTCTTTTGTCATTTTAAGATTTCAAATTTTCTAAAATAATAAATTCTAACTACAATTTGGTCATTCACTTTACTAAAGGGTGATCCATTTCGATGTTTCCTACTTTTTTAAAGAAAAAACTCGAAGAACGCAATTGAATTGAATTTATTTTTTGAAAATTATCTCTTTCAAATGTTGACCGCGGCTAGGTCTCTGATGTTCCATCTGTTCAGACCAATTTTCGATGACTCGTTCGAGCATTCCGACTGGTACCTGGTGAATGACACACGTAATGTTTTGCTCCAAAGTCTGCCCGTCTTCCCAAATGTGGCAAATTTTGCTTGTTCACATATGCAGTGAGCCAAAAATGAGCATCATCGCTGAACAAAATGTGACTCGAAAACGTCGTATCTTCTTGGAACTATAAAGAGAGCACATAGAGCAAAGCGATGTCGGCTAAAAAAATAATACAGAATAGCATATTCGGAACCTGAAACATATTCTTCGTAAAATATTGTCGCAGCTGGGACAATTTTATAAAAATTTAAGACAAATATGCGAAACTTAAAAGTCTTGGATGTAATATTTGTTGGTGCTCCACCCATCCATATCACTTACCTTACACAAATAACATAACCTCAAAAATCTATATTTAGTTCCAATCGAATTTAGGCCTAATATTATTTTATTTCTTATACCATTATGACCCATTTAACACTAATAACAAAAGCATATATGTATATTCGATATAACTGTATTTTCACTATATATAAAATATTTTCTTATTTCCTCCGACACTTAAGGAGTTTACGCACTTCTTTATTGAATGCATAATCCATTCGCTCACTTTAACCCAACCGTATTTGGGAAATGAGTGAACCAATGAAATGCGTCTGCCCAACGCCACCGAAATAGCAGTGCCACCAGCACCGAACGTGTGCGACCAAGCACATTCTTAGTTTCTGTGTCTAATAACTTTGTGGCTTTCGATGAATGCACAAAGTGAAGGCAACAAAAACAGCAATAACAATAGCAGCAGCGCTGAAGTGAATGAAGTAAAGTTAAGTAAATGTACGTGACGAAATTACGAAATTACAGAACTTTACGTTGTTGCACAAAAACACACATACACACACATATATATACAAAATATAGCGGAATGGTTTGTGCTGAATGGTTTATAGTTGAATAGTATTAGGTGTATTATGCATATATATACATATATGATACTTAAAGTTGCGATGGCAGCAGCAAGGCACAGAAAGGCGGAGACGTACGAGTATGCGTGTGTTTGCGCATTCCACCATCGCTCAACGGTAATCCGCAGAGAGATTTTTTATGGTCGATAGTTGGTGCGTATATTCGCACGTGCGTAAGTCGCGGTAGCATTGTGCAGGCAGTGGCAGATTTGCATTTATATGCATATACTAAACACATACATACATACATATATATATATATATATTTTATATGTGTAGAAATATACATATGGATATAGAGACGCATATATGTTCGAGTATTAGGGTGGATAAAAAAGAGTTATATTTAATTGTTTAATTGCTTAAGAGATCTCCTCCTTACTCTCGGTGGATAACGGATTAATTGAAAAGTTCCAGCCCTACCCTAGTAAAACACATCTTTTTGGCAAAATAATTCCCTTCACGGCTAATACACTGATTATAGCGAGCCTCCAACTTTTTGATACCATATTCTTAGTACGATTGTTCTTTGCTTCAAAATAGGCATCAGTTTTGGCGATCACCTCTTCATCCGACGAAGATTTCTTCTCAACGAGTCGTTCGCTTGATATCTGAAAACAGGTAATAGTTGCTCGGAGCCAGATTTGGAGAATGGATGCGGAAGCAATTCGAAGCACAATTGATGGATTTCACTGGCTTGTGACACGGTGTATGGTCTTGGTGAAACAGCACTTTTGTTTTCTTCAAAAACGCGGATTTTTCGGCGAATTCATCCTTCAAACGGTTCACTAACACTATAAAATAGTCGCTGTTTATAGTCCTTTTCATTAAAAACTATTCCGTGCGCATCTCAAAATATAGACACCATAACTTTGCCAGCCGACTTTTGTGTTTTTTCACGCTTTGGAGCGGGTTCATCGTGTGCAGTTCACTAGGATGTCTAACGAATGGACTTAGGAATGAACTGATTGAGCCATGCTTTATCCATTGTCACATATCGCTGCAAAAACTTCGGTTTATTATGCTTGAACATCTACTACTTTGAATCATCAACTCGTCATTGCTTTTGGTCAAATGTGAGCTCGCACGGCAGCCACTTCGCATAGAGCTTTCTCACTCCCAAATATCCTTGAATGATATGATCTATACGTTCAGTTGATATACATACGTATTTAGAGTGCCTGCTATTTCGAACAACTTCACTTTACGGTCATCTAAAATTATTTTGTGGAGTTGTTTTTGATATTTTCATATGGATTTAATTATAGGAGCGCCATCTATTGGACAGGGACAAATTTAAACAAAACGTACAGAAAGCCTATCGATTGCTTCGTCTCCGAGAAATCACGATAGCAAATACGAAAATTGCTGCTTTGAAAAAAATACTTTAAAGAGAAACTGGCGGAGCTGCTACACTTTAGAAGGCTAACTCAAATACTTTTTGAGATATTGCTTTTAAATTTAGTAGTATTTGAATTTTAGTATTCTCATTTATGATTTTATTTATGCCTATCGAAATATGAAAAAATCTAATTTAAGCAACATGTGCCTGTTTAACTATGAAAGAAGCTCGGGAATATAAGTTTTATCAACACTCGAAGAGCTATCGGAAACCAAAGTTATCTCACACATCTTCAGTACTCGATTTATTATGTGTTATTCGGTATTTTTTATGATTTTGATGTAGGCTTAAATCTGTAAAATCTGATTTTGGCTTTTCGTGGTATTTGTTTCATTTTTAATAGTTTTATGATATTTTGGGAATTTTTTTATAAAGGTGAAACAAAAAAATAAAAAAGTTGTAATATTTCTGATTCTTTAATATATTATTTACAAACTATTTCTCTATTTTTATTGTCTTATTATTATTTTTTGGTTTATTTCATTCATTCATTCTGTTTTTCCTTTTATTTTTGTTGTTTTTATTTTTAGCTTGACGTTTAAGCCGCACTTCCACTAATTGAATACACTCATATTATTGAATTAGGTATGTAAAAATAAACAATATCTTTACGTAAATTAACAAAAAATTGACACAATTTTGAATTTTTAAATATGACTTACATTGTGATAAAAAAGTACCCGGGAATTGTAAATAAAACGCAAAATATTTATTTATTCATCAATATTTATTTGTCTCCTTTAAAGTTATCCTACCAAATGTAACACGTTTATGCCAATGATTTTTCCAGTCCTCGAAATACTTTTCATAAGCGCTTTTTGGTAAGATCTTCAGCTCCTTCAGCGAATATTGCTTTATCTCTTCGATCGACTGAAAACGGGTTCCACGGAGCGGCAGTTTCAGTGTGGGGGACAAATAGAAATCACACGGAGCCAAATCTGGTGAAACCGATGGCTGCTGGATGGAACTTCTCAGACAAAGACTGTTATAATGTTCTCCATGAATGTGGAATCGGAATTCGCATGAACACAAGCATGGCCCTAGAGACTGGTTTACGGTACACTTTTGAAAAAATATCAGCTTTATCGCCACGAGTCAAGCAAGAACGTACCTAAAATATCCATCAAAAATATTCGAACGAACTCGCGAGAGATGTCAAGATGTCTCTCTTGTCATATCTCTAACACTTGCCTGATCATTTTCAAGCACCATACCCTTCACTTTTTAAATATTTTCATCAGTTGAAGAGGTCGAAGGTCGTCCAGAACGTATACGATCAACGTATTCTCGACCGTCTTTGCAGGGTTTGTACCACTCGTAGGCTTGTGTTTTTCATAAAACCAAACACCGTAAACCTTTTCCAACATTCGCAACCATTCCGCACACGATATTTGGTTAAAACTACAAAATTTGGGACAAATTCGTTTAGTGATATTTTTATCCATTGTAAAAATCGCAATCCACTATTGAAGTGTATCGACTTAAGCAGCTGCTGTAAACAAAGTAGTTTCTCACATCGCGCTCTTATTTGGCATGGTAGTTAAGGACGGTTCTACCTACTTACAGGGGAATTTATTTACAATTTCCGGTCAACTTTATTTGTCACAATGTATTTTTATATACACTCATTGCAAATTCAACCCAAATGTGTTAGTTAAATCCTTTAAGAATTTACATTATAGTATTGGACTAGTCCTATAAATATGATGTGATGTTTATTTAAACATCTCCTTTGAATATAAATAAATATATTTTTACTCGAATCGCAACAAAAAAGCCCCGAACAGATTCTCTTCAGTGTTCTACAGGCTTAAGCCAAAATGTTTCGATAAGCAGGCAATTATTGTGTTATTTTTTCATAATTTGTTGTCTCAGATCTGAAGCTAGGCCTTCTCAACCAACATTACGAGGTTTGACAATTAAGTAATGAGACTGATTTTATTGCCGCGCTTGTGGTAAACCTGCGACCTTTTCTTGCCTTTTTCTTTTTCCGGCATCCCTCCTCTCTCTATTGATATATGTACCATCGCCCTAACTTGTTTAGTTCTCCTGCTGCGTCAAATTGAGTAGACGTGTGTTTGTAGTGCTCGTCACGAAAAGGGAAAAACGAAATCAAGAGCAACGCGTCGCGATAAAATTTTGCGCCAGATTGGGCAAAACAGCTTCGGAAACGTACGCTAAAACTATAATAGTGTATGGTGATAGTGCTCTTAGACCCGGAAACTAAACGACAAAGCTCACAATGGTTGTCTTCGCGCGCCCCCCGCCCGAAAAAAGCTCGCATGAACAAGTTGAAGCTGAAAACTATGATTATTGCCTTTTTTGATAGCCGTGGAATCGTCCACAAAGAATTCGTTCCATCGGGGAAAACTGTGAATCAAGTCTACTATTGCCAAGAACTCGAAAAATTGCGAAAACGAGTCAACAGGGTACTCGCGGACATTCCAGTCGAAGCGTTCCAGAAAAGTTACGAAGCATGGAAAACGCGCTGGAATCGTTGTATAGCTGCCTAAGGGACTACTTTGAAGGGGGTGGCAGAGTTGTAGAATAATTTTCAAAAATATAGTTTTTGTGGAATCAGTCTCATTACTTAATTGTCATACCTCGTATTCTAGCTAAACTTTACCAGTTACCATTTTTACGTCAAAATACATAAAACCGCTGTCAAAGTTAAACAAGGTTAGAAAATAAATCCTTCAGTCGCGTATTGCAAACATGTTTGGCTTTTGAAAGCAGAAAAATCTGAACCACAATTCAAATGAAAGCATTGGACTTTGAATGTCAATGGTTCTTATTTTTTTGCCGGCCGTAACTGACTTATGATCACGCAACGTTCACTTAATTGAGTAATTATTTGCATCCACGCATACTTCTGCATACATATATATGCAGTAGTTAGTGCTGAGGATTTAGAGCAATTATTTATTACGCTTACTTGTGCTAATGCACTCATCTTTTTGCCAACATATGCCACCATATCACATGTACATACGCAAGTACTTACTTACAGTTGGTCTGTGCGCACGTGCAGGCGTTTAAGCGCACATCCACGGTCCGACAGGTCAGGCGTTCGGGATTCGGCCCTCCATTACAATGCAAACATTTTATACGCACAATTTCATCGCCAAAGCCAATTACCGTAATTTCAGTTAGCACGTAAAGTGAGTGCTAATTGACTTGTAAATATAAATACACGCACACACACACATATACTACTTTAGTAGATGCCTACATGCGTACTTTATACACATGTATGTATGTATTTGCATATATGTATGTTTGTATGCCTGAAAACCTCATTATCCGTAAACGGGAATTAAATGCCACAAATTAATTTTGATTTATTGAAGTTGCCTAATCAACATAAATACGAAATTAATTTGATTACTTGAACCATTGCGTACAAAAATAAGTACACTATTTATTTCGAATTATTGTTGTTAGTATTGTATTGTCAAAATATGTTTATTTAGAAACAAATAAAAATGCTAACTGTAATTAAATATATTTGTGATTGATATACGTATTTACATTGTCATGAGTGTATTGGTAAATTATTTCTAATCTAGTTCCCCAATTTTGATAGCAGCTGCGCCCAATATGGCATCATCCATCAGAGCTAATTCTTATTTCCCTAACGTGTTACATTTTCTCAGTATGTACTCATATCAAATGCATGGAATATGTGCATATACTCAAAAAAAGTGTGCTCTTTTTCTTCCTCTGCTTCCCCCGGCGGGTACTGCGTCGAATAGTTTCAGAGCTGGAGTGTTTTCGTCCATTCGGACAACATGACCTAGGCAGCCGTAGCCGCTGTCTTCTAGTTCGCTGAACTATGTCGATGTCGTCGTATATCTCGTACAGCTCATCGTTCCATCGGATGCGGTATTCGCCGTGGCCAACGCGCAAAGGACCATAAATCTTCCGCAGAACTTTTCTCTCGAAAACTCGTAACGTCGATACATCAGTTGTTGTCATCGTCCAAGCCTCTGCACCATATAGCAGGACGGGAATGATGAGTGGCTTATAGAGTTTGGTTTTTGTTCGTCGAGAGAGGGCTTTACTTCTCAATTGCCTACTCTGTTCAAAGTAGCACCTGTTGGCAAGAGTTATTCTGCGTTGGATTTCTAGACTGACATTGTTTTTGGTATAATTACTGATTCCAAGATAGACACAATTATCTACGACTGAAAAGTTATGACTGTCAACAGTGTCATGGGAGCTAAGTCGGGAATGCGATGATTGTTTGTTAAATGAGAGGAGATATTTCTTCTTGCCTTCGTTTACTAACAGACCCATCTGCTTCGCTTCCAGTCTTGAGAAAGCAGTACTAATTACGCGGGTGTTGAGGCCAATGATATCAATATCATCTGCATACGCCTTGTCTGAAACCTCACTTGGTATCGAATGGCTCAGAGTGGTCCTTCCCGATTCTGATCGAGCTTTTGGTGTTGCTCAACGTCAGTTTACACAGTTGTATTAGTTTTGCGGAGATAGCAAACTCAGACATCGAGGCATAAAGGCCCTAAGTTGACATCTTGGTGTGGTTTTTGGCTTGGTGGAATCGTCGGTCCGCACTTCTTTCGAAATTAATCTGGCGACACATCGTCAAGAGTGAGCGGTATGGTTCGAAGATAACCAATTTTTTATGACCTCAATTCGAAAAAGTTGATCTTGACAACATCTGCTTCCAAAAAAAAAACGAGGCTACGTGTCACAAAGCACGTGCAATTACTGAATTATTACGAGAAAAGTGTGGAGATTCGATTATTTCAAGAAATTGTAACATTTAGTGGCCTCCAGGAAGTTGCGATTTCGCATTATTAGACTCCTTCTTGTGGGGTTATTTGAAGTCATTAAACCAGACTCTCTTCTAGCTTTAGAAGTCAATATTGAACATGACTTGATATAGTGGAAAAATTACTTGATAATTAGGTTCATCGAATTTGTTCCTGCAAAAAAGTCCTGGAGGCCATTTGAATGATGTTATATTCAGAATAATTGTATTGATTTTTCTTCACACTCAAAATAAAGCTTTTGAATTTCCGTAAAATTTAGTGTGTTTTTGAAGAAATCATATCACTATTACTGGAATACCTTGTATACGACGGCTGCTATATATATTTCTGGCCTAATAATGAAAATAGGAATATTTATCAATGAAAATGGTTTTATTGTTTTTCAAAATAGTCTCCATCAATATTTATACACTTTCGCATGTGCTCAAACCAATTTTCGAAGCACTTTTTCCACTCCGATTGAGACACCTCCAAAACATGGTTTTTGAATACTTAAACAGCATCTTCTGGCAACGAAAATCGTTGACCACGCATTATTTTCTTGATGTGTGGGAATAAAAAGAAGTCATTGGGTGCCAAGTCAGGGCTGTACGGTGGATGACTCATCAATTCGACGTTTTGGCCGGTCAAAAAGGCGCTGGTTTGAGCCGATGTGTGAGAGCTCGCATTGTCATGGTGCACAATGATTCGTCTTCTCTTGTTCGTTTTTCGAATTTCTCCGAAGACTTCAGGCAAACAAATGGTGGTGTACTACTCAGAATTGACCGTCCTACGTTGCTCAAGCGGAACAGTCGCCACATGACCAGTTTTGCCGAAGAAACAGGCGACCATTTGCTTCGAAGTGTTTCTTCCACGAACAACTTTCGTTGAATTTGGCTCGTCTTGGAAGACCCACACGGTCGATTGCTGTTTTGTTTCGGGCTCATACGCATAGATCCATGATTCGTCACCTGAGACGATCTTATAAACGTCCTTTGAATAACCGCGATCGTATGTTTTCAGCATTTCTTTACACCAATCCACACGAGCCTTTTTTTGGGCGATTGTCAAATTGTGCGGGATCCAACGAGAACAAACCTTTTTTACGGCCAGGTGTTCATGCAATATCGAATGTATGCTGGTGGGAGAAATGCATAGGCATGCCTCTATTTGAAGGTATGTTACATGACGGTCTTGCATTACCAGTTCTCGTACGGCATCGATGTTTTCTGGCACAACGGCTGTTTTTGGACGACCTTCACGGAATTCGTCTTTGAGCGAGCGTCGGCCACGATTGAATTCGTTGTAACAGTTTTTCACAGTGCTATAGGATGGTGCTTCATAGCCATACAAAGATTTTAGTTCATCGATGCACTCTTGTCGTGATAATCCACGTCGAAAGTTGTGAAAAATGATCGCACGAAAATGTTCACGAGTTAATTCCATTTTTTGGCCGAGATGAATTTTTTAATTCCCTGTAAATAAAACAATTCACGATTAAATGACAAAACGTTCTGAGTGATGTTATGCTAAAAAATGTCAAACTTTCCAATGGAAATGTCAGATTGTACCTGGCAACACTTAGTGTGCCTAGGCCAGAAATATATATAGCAGCCTATATATCCCGTATATGGTGTAGAAAATATGCGTATTTTTTTTTTTTTTTTTTCCAGTGATTTTGCTTTAGGATTGGTAGCAGTATAAAGAGTTTGTATCGGTTTAAGAGAAATATTATAGTTTCCTAACACTTCCCCACAGTATCCTCCATTTCCATATTAAATGGTTTCGAACCTCCTATGAGCTATGAGCTCTCATTTCCGAGATGGAAAACTTCAATTTCTATGCGTCAAAATTTAAACCACATCTCATTTCCAGTTTCTTCATTCATCTACGCATACGAAATTCGTAATCAAAGGCAGAAGTGAAAATGTTTGGTGTCACACAAATCCATCCGCACATCACACTATGCTATGCCCAGCTGCTTTCACAACTTTCCCACGTTTTCCTTATTCAGTCATCATACAAATCTCAACCCTACTCTGCGCAGTCTTCCGATTTGCAAACCTACACAGATGTCCACCTTTATTTATGCGATTACATAACACTTTCTTGGTCCAACAAATTAGCACCATCCGTATGTGTTCGTATTATTACACCATTGTTCGGGGTTATGCGATTTACGCTAAGAAAATTCAATTAGTTTCATTGCTTGTGCTTCGTCGGTGACATGCGAACGTGACAGTTAACGAAAATTATGTGCACGAGTGTGTGTGTAATATTATGCAAACACACATACATACATTACATAGCTGCTTATAGAACATCTACGCTTTTATGATATAGCCACCGGCCAAATTCAATTTCTGCCAGTCACGTTCGCCGTCATGTCCTTGCGCTCTGCCGCGCTACAACAAATCTGCAGATTTTGCATAATTTCGTTTCATTTCCCGTTTGGTCAAAATCAAATTTATTGCATATATTATATTTTTTTGCTTCCTATTAATTTTTATTACTAATTTACTTGTAGGCATGTGCTATTGTTTATTATATTCTAGTATGTTTTTAGTATAACCGGGTCTGTGAAATCATATGTCTCTGAATTCATAAATTTCTAGCTATTGAGATGTTAGTTGAATACTTGTGCTGAAGTGCTACTTTACTCTTATGCATTTTGTTTTGTTTTCTATTTATACAAATTCACAGAAATGTGAAATTATTCTGTGAAAACCATCGGCCTCCGCCGCTTTATTGTTCTTCAGACGGGAAATTGCTATTCGATCTTCTTCAATGTTGGGCAATGGAATGTCTACTTCAACGCATCGATTGAGGAATCGGATTCACCATCTTCTGGTGTTATGCTTTCACTGCCTTTCAGCAGGCTGGAGAAGGGTTCCCTCCATAATTTCAATTTGCTCTGGGCATCTGTCAGTAGATCACCACTGGGGGTTCTACAAGAGTATCTTTTCGCATAATTTTGGACCTTTACCTTTGTCGACCAACTTGTTAAGTTCAGTATTTTCTAATAGAAAAAATCAAACGGAATTTACCATTGTTTTATGTGGAAAGTAGGCGTGACTGTAATCCGAAAACGTCCATCTTCACACCGTTGGTAAATAGTTTTGATAATATTTTTCTTGTTGTATCTCAAGTGGTTTAAGAGATATGTACATTAAACTCATTAGATGGTGAAATCTTAACGAATGTTGGCATAAATTATTTACCGAAGCGAGTATTCTCCAAACAAATTGTTTGTATCAGATAACTATTGCATATATGCATATAAACTTTCACATTTGACGTGGTATCTTCACGAAATTTGGTACAGATTATTTTCTAGGGCAATAATGTAATCTCCGAAGAAATTGTTCAGATCGGCTTACTATAACATATAGCTGCCATACAAACTGAACGATCGGAAAAATGTTCTTGTATGGTAAACTTTTGCATTTGACTAGATACATTCACGAAATTTGGTATAGCTTATTTTCTAAGGCAACAATGTAATCTCCGCAGAAATTGTTCAGATCGGTTAACCACAACATATAGCTGCCATACAAAGTGAACGATCGGAAAAAAGTTCGTGTAAGAAAAACTTTTGCATTTGACGTGGTATCTTCATGAAATTTGGTACAGATTATTTTTTAAGACAACAATGTAGTCTCCAAAGAAATTTTTCAGATCGGTTAACCACAACATATAGCTGCCATACAAACTGAACGATCGGAAAAAAGTTCTTGTATGGAAAACTTCCGCATTTGACAAGATATATTCACGAAATTTGGTACAGATTATTTTTTAAGACAACAATGTAATCTCCAAAGAAATTCTTCAGATCGGTTAACCACAGCATATAGCTGCCATACAAACTGAACGATCGGAAAAAAGTTCTTGTATGGAAAACTTCCGCATTTGACAAGATATATTCACGAAATTTGGTACAGATTATTTTTTAAGACAACAATGTAATCTCCGAAGAAATTGTTCAGATCGGCTACCTATAACATATAACTGCCATATAAACTGAACGATCGAAATCAAATGCTTGTATGGAAAACTTCCGCATTTGACGTGGTATCTTCACGAAATTTGGTACAGATTATTTTCCAGGGCAACAATGTAATCTCCAAAGAAATTGTTCAGATCGGTTAACCACAACATATAGCTGCCATACAAACTGAACGATCGAAATCAAATGCTTGTATGGAAAACTTCCGCATTTGACGTGGTATCTTCACGAAATTTGGTACAGATTATTTTTTAAGACAACAATGTAATCTCCGAAGAAATTGTTCAGATCGGCTACCTATAACATATAACTGCCATATAAACTGAACACATAGTTACTAAAAGAAATGCACCTGTGAAGGGTATATTAGCTTCGGTGCAGCCGAAGTTAACGTTTTTTTCTTGTTTTTTGTTATGTGATGATTTATTTTGAATATTAAAAGTCATATTTAATCACTACAATAACTTAATGTTCATTAACCTGCTAATGTTACTCATACGCCCTGACAGCACAGGTTCTTTCATATTGTATTTCAGTTCGCTTTGACTAAGCTTGCTTTTGTCAAAAGTAAAACGAAAATGCACGTATTTTATCAATTGAAGTGTCATGTAAGAAAATACGGTAATAACAGACAAATCAAAGAAAACAGAAAGTCAATTTCATTCATTTTTCATATGCCCTAAATGCAATACCTTGCCCAACAGGATTATTTTCACTTAGCAAATCAATGCAATACTACTAATAATTGTAAATGAAGGCCTTGAACTGAAATTGTTTAGTGATCACTTTATATCATCAACAAAAGCCAACAACGGCACTGTCCTTCATAATATTGAACAACCGACCACCTGAGAAGGGCGTACAGAAAAGAGTTGCCAGCGGGTTCAAAGCATATTGTGCACTGCGACGCACATTAATGTCATCAATATTGACGCTACTCTCCCACTTCAAACACACCCACCGAACGGCCATAAGCAACAAATGAGAAATTGCGAACGCAATGACAGTCGACAACTGCCGCGGCGCTGATTACCAAGCGAAATTGCAAAAACTATCAACAGGCACTCAAGCGACTGTCAGCTGCTTCAGCCGATAGTTGCCAACAATCAGCAGACAGCCATCGACAATGAACAACATTTAACTGTCGACGCTGAAGAGGCCGCTCGACGCTCGCCAGGCACGAATGTGTGTGGCAAGAAAGGCAGCGGAAGAGTGAAAAAGAAATTATGAAAATGGAATAAAGGCGCAAATGACGCATGTATATATGTATGTATGTCATATACATTGTATATCCAAGCATACGGCAGTGTATCTGTGTGCATGCGTCCATTGAGTGCCAATGAATCGTTGGCGCACAGCGGAAATGTCATCAAGGAAATATTAAAATGTTCAGCAGTCTAAGCCTTTGAGCGCCAGCTGTGCGCGCGGAGCGCTGTGGCGTGCTTAACAAAAAAGTCATGAAGTTAAGTAAAGCAAACGATGCATTCGTACATAAATGAAAACTATATATATACCTTAATACAAATATATATATACTTACATATCTACAAGAATGTCTGTACGTTTGTGGCAAGAAATGAAATGCCATTAAAGGCGAAGAAAGGAAATATCACTGCTGGCATTGTGCAAACGAGTTCACTTGTTGCTGTTGTTGCCGCCTTTGACGTGCACTACTCAAACTAACGGTGCTGTGTATGCAAGAGGAAGTTCGTGCGGTTGAAGAAATGACAGCAAACCTTATACAAACTGGGCACTGGTGCAAAGTAAATCAATGTGGGTAAATAATGTTTGGTTCTGCTTGACTATCAGTGCTGTCGAAGAGCTTGACAGTTTCCGACAGCTCGCAGAAGCGTGTCTATTTTAAATGAGGCAAAGTAGCCAATTGGCACAGAGCTTATGTGCTTGTGGTTTCTTAGATGGGGTTGGAAAAAAAGTAGCAGAAACAAGAGAATACGTAAAATAATTAATTTAGAATTATCGAAATGATTTTTTTAAATAATTTTTTTTGTATTCTATTATTATATGAAAGTTTTTCAAATCCAGGTCAATTCCGATAAATTCGCTGAACAAAACTTAACACTCTCCCCCAGTAAAGCCACACGGGACATATTCACTTATTGGGCAAAGGAGTACAGACTTGACCTTAATATTGCAGTCGATGGCGTTAAAATTCCGACCCAAAATTTTAGGAGTGCCATTCGTCAGCCTCTGCTTCTTCACTCCTCACACGACCGCGATTATTGCTAAAGTACATAGCCGAAATAAAGTCCCTAAGTCGCTATCTGGCAGCACATGGGGGCTTTGCTCAACTACGTCGACGCAAGAAACTGCAGACATGTACTGATCGCCATGCACATTGGAGCCATTAACATCTTTACCGACTCCGTTTAAATGAATGGCATACTTGGAGTCAAACCACCACCCATTGCAGACAAGGAGCTCGAGTTGTTGCTAGAATTGATTGTGACCCTTAGGTAGCTTCGTTCTGGATACTATAGCAAGTTAAACTCCTGCTTATCCAGAATCGACCCTGAGAAATCAAATAATTTTCCAGCGTGCAAAAAGTCCCCGCATGACATTAGCCACCTCTTTGCATGACTTGCTAATTCAACACATCTCAAACCCCTTTCCCTTTGCTCCAAGCCCATTTAAACAGCACGTTTCCTGGGACTACCATTGGATGACCTTGACGACAACTCATCTAATTCTTACCACCCCAACGAGAATTAGGTACTCGGTACAACAACAACAACTTCGTGTCGGGCTCCAACTATATCGGGGGGATGCATATGTTAAAAGTCTTTCAATCAAGCTCATGGAGCTTTTGCCGAGTCACCGTCCACAGTAATGATACACTTCACAAAACGCACCGATTTTATTGCGATTCACAGAAGAAAGTACTTTTCGTGAACTTTTATTTTTGCGTTAACTCGTTTTACATTCTTACAACGAGCATATTTTTGTGCCAAGCGCGTTTTAAATAGTTTCAAAAAGTTTTCCTTCTAATATTTAGCTCTTAGATAATCAAAGCACAGCTTTTGTTATTGGTGGACTCGACAATTGCCATTATTTGATTGGCAATTGATCTTCCAGAACAACATCAAAATTAGCGGAACGAAATCGAAGAACTCGAGATTTCGCGCCATTAGTTACTACTTTATCATGACTATAAACACTATTCACCTTTTCGCCGCTTGAGATGTATATTACTGAAGCCAACTGCCGGAAAAGTAATGAATTTCTTTATACTTGAGCTCTAATTAGACCTAATTCTGCTCCTATTTCATACATATCTGTAGTTTATAAAATAGTCAACTTCTGTTCGATTTCATCACCATGTGTATGTTTAAATTTGATCCCGCTCGCATAAAAGTGTTTTACCCAGTAGTAAAATACAAATTTAGTTCTCATTCGGTTTCTAGAGAACATGATCGTCTTTCCTTAAAAAGTTCGAGGTCCCTAAAAAAAATTTTCCTCACTGCTTTTTTCAAGTTCTCTTATTCTTCTTCAATGATACTGCAGCTATTTTCTTTCCTAGCTATACCACACCAAACCCTTGCTTTTTCTGGATGAAATGGCAGCTCTTGAATTTTTGAAGTCCTTCTTCGTTATTTCGCTTGGTAGGGTCGACCAGCTTCAGTTCATGCACAAGCTGTACTTTGTAAGCTTTCTATTTAAGATATCAACGTCAAATGCGTCAAGTCGTTCTATATGTCACTCCAAGTTGCTGCCAGCGTCGTCGAATCGACTCTCCATGGTCTTCGTGTACACACTCAGCTACGGCTTCTATATTTTCTTCGCTATGTGCTGGACGTGATCTATTCGGTCGAATATTATCCAGTAAAGAACTGGACCTCTTAAGTTAGGTAGGTTTATGCTAAATGACTAATCTTCAATGTGGTGATCACTCTTCGTTATATAACTATTAGGCAACCAACTATCTTTTCTCCTTCATTAATATCGACCACATAGAGCAGTGAAATTTATTACAAATATAAGTCTTTAATACAAAACAATAAAAATACAAATAAATATGCATATTAAGGAATATAAGTATTTGGTATAATTTTATCTAAATATAATTATTTTACATACCCACGCCCCACATAATGTGCATGGCTGCTTTCCTGTCTGATTTTCTTAAGTAGTCGACAAATGAACATTTCAAAAAAAATGTTTCCATTTGCAATTTCTTTGACAAAAAAGCAAGCGAAAAAACCGAAAAATGTACAAAATCATAAAAAACTACAAATTGCTGCACTTTTGCCAGTAACTCGCACATAAAGCAAAAAGCACCAGTCACTCATACGCCCCATTAGTTGTTGATTACTCGCAATTGAACTCGTTGCTGACTGCACTCCTGCGCACATTGAAGCGGATAAGAGTGCATACAGACATACAAACTTACATACATATATACATGCATACATACACATATACCTACAGACAAGCATTGTACATGCAGCGGATGTGGGCGACTGCCGCAGTCACTTAGGCACGAGTACGCGTTCGTCATTGGCTAAGCAGCCCACGGCGCACGCAAATCCCGCAAATCGCCCGAAATGGCAACAAAACGTCGAAAAGTGTCCAAACGGCTGAAGCGGCATTCTTAATGACAGCGTTTAAGTGGGCGTAAAATGCCATTTGGTCAGAAAATACAAAATAGAGAACGAAGCACATGAATTATTATTTCTTTTGTTCAAGAATGCGCGCTGCATACACATATCCAACTAATGCATACAGTGTCAGCAAAAATTATGCATGTGACTGACATGTCAAGGTTGGAAAATGTATTGTTTAATAAAAAAAGAGCTTAATGGATAGAACTAGGCCGTCAAAAAGCAATATTAATTTTTTTTTTATGTCTAACTGAGCAGCTACCGTTCTATAGTTATTGAGACTGACGTACCTGTCCTAACAAGCTCATCAACCACATAGTTTCCTATAACACCGCTGTGGCTCGAAACCCAAATCAGTCTAGTCATAAAATAATTCGATTGTAGAGATAAAAACACCCCTAGTCCCGATCTCACAGTCAACGAACTCAAGATTAATATCTCTTACCTACTATAGGATTGACTGATCACCACTCTGAAGGAGGCTGCAGTTCGGAGCTGTAGATCTACTGCTATTTTTATGACAGTCACCTCTATTTGTAAGACACTAAAAATGGTAAAAGAATACTTATTTTATAGTTCTGAAATGAAAAACTCCAGTGGTTTCTGAAACTTTTTCGAAACTTATCCAAATTTATCATGTTGTAGTCTGTTGTATAACATCTACAATATTTATTTATCCTCCATTAAAATATTGCAGTTATGAACTCGAGGGACCAGATAGCCAAGTTTCCTTTAATAAGTATTGATTAGGGTTTTCGTTAGCCTTATGAACATATGTTCAAAACTACTGGGCTCTTATTGCAAAAACTTTCTCAAACTTTGTAACACCTAAAAGGAGACGAGTCGACTCTATTTCGCCTCGTACGTCTATCTATCCGTTCTATATATAAGAAAATCAACCTTCAGTTTTTGAGTTATCGATCTGAAATTTTGCACACGTCCTTTTCTGATCACGAAGCTGCTCATTTGTCGGAATCGCTACCGCTATCAGAAAACTTTAGATTTATCTACCATATACTATAAACTGACCGATCAAACTCACGTTCTTGTATGAACATTTTTTTCTTTGTCAAAGGCATCGCTACAGCCACCCAACCTACGAGGTATGACAATTAAGTAATGAGACTGATTCCATAAAAACCGTATATTTGAAAATTATTCTACAACTCTGCCATCCGCTTCAAAGTAGTCCCCTTGGGCAGCTATACAGCGATTCCAGCGCGTTTTCCATGCTTCGTAACATTTCTGGGTTCCTTTGACCGCCGATTTTGTTTTAGGAAGCAAAAAAATATCACAGGGTGGCATGTGGGGCGAATAAGGCGGCTATTGCAACACGGTGGTCCCTTTAGATGCCAAATACTGGGACACGCTGAGGGCGGTGTGGCACGGCGCGTTGTCGTGATGAAGGATACAGTTACGAGCGATGTCTGGGCGCACCCTGTTGACTCGTTTTCGCAATTTTTCGAGACTTGATTCACAATTTTCCCCGGTGGAACGAATTCTTTGTGGACGATTCCAGGGCTATCAAAAAAGGCAATAATCATCGTTTTCACCTTCGACTTGCTCATGCATTGTGAGCTTTGGCGTTTGGTTTCCGGGTCTAAGAGCACTATCACCATACACTCTTACAATTTTAGCGTACATTTCCGAAGCTGTTTCGCCCAATCTGGCGCAAAATTTTATCGCGACGCGTTGCTCTTGATTTCGTTTTTCCATTTTCGTGACGAGCACTACAAACACACGTCTACTCAACTTGACGCAGCAGACGAACTAAACAAGCTAGAGCGATGGTACATATATCAATGGAGAGGGGAGAGATACCGGAAGAAAGAAAAAGAGAATTTCATGGTCACAGATTTACCACAAGCGCAGCAATAAAATCAGTCTCATTACTTAATTGCCACGTAATAATCCGGGTCCGTTCCGGTTTCTTAGACCCAACTGTTTCGGAAACGAAAAATTTAATGAATATAACGACTGTCTCTCATAATGGGAAAGAGAACCCCGACGCTCGTGAAGAGATATTTTACTTCATAACGAGAGCAAGAGAAAGATATAAACGTAATTAATTAAAATAATATCTTTGCAGCGATAGCGGTCCACTTTTTAAGCATTATTCACACAGATTAAAATTAAGTGGAGTCGCAAAAGAGAGAATTAAATGCCTCAACCATTATCAAAATTAAAAGAATACCTTGTCGCACACACTTAACGATTCAATCAAAACTATTCAACTGCAGCAAGTGAAGCAGGAAAGTACTACAACCGGCACACGCTCGAACTGCGTAGTGCTTATATAGCAATTTGATTGATGACAGCTGTCAAAACCAAACTGAAAACAATATTTATTGCTATAATATAGCATGAGTCACCCTGTACTTATCGCTGTCATTCAATGTATACTTCGCACACACACTGTTTACACACACACATAAGTAACCGGGTATTTGTATGCCAAAGTCATCTATCGGCTTAGGCATGTCAAATCGAGCGAAACAAATATATTTGTGTGCATAATAAATTACATTCAATGAATTGAGCTTTTGTTGCAACTTAACGCAACTTTGCTAAGACGCAAACAATGAAGCCACTGTGACATTTTAAGTCCAAGCGTTGGTAATTGTTTCACCAATCAGCCGAGATGTTTGCGCAAACCACAAGCGTTGGGCGGCTATGTTGTGGTGTGTTGTTGTGACCGGGTAGTGTGTGTGTGTGTTTGCGTGTATGTGTTTTTGATAAATGTTTGGCCATTTTTCTTGAAGCTTAAGCTTATTCGATTTCGGCAATATTCGCACTCAAGCGTGAGTGCCCAGCTGAAAGCTGAATTTCTGTTTATTTATTTAGTATTTATTTTGTCGAAATTTTAAATTTATTTATTTACAGTTTACTTGTTTGTTAAGGAACTCTTTAGTGTAGTCTTAGCTGTCGACTTGGGCAATGCACACGTACGAATAATTTGCACGCGACAGTTGCGTTTATGACTTTGGCGTAGTTGCCACCTGAGCACCTGCTGCTCTTATTACTCACTGCACTCCTTCACACACTTTTCCGCACGCAAGCAAACATTTCACTGACAGCCATTTAATGCTACATTAAAATATGGGAGTAAGAGCACCCTCTGCTCTACTTTGTCCGGCTCCATTAATGTTCATAAATAGTGCAAGGCTGTTGGTTGGACTTTTCGCGATGCTTTTAT
This sequence comes from Bactrocera dorsalis, assembly GCF_023373825.1. Classification (NCBI taxonomy): domain Eukaryota; kingdom Metazoa; phylum Arthropoda; class Insecta; order Diptera; family Tephritidae; genus Bactrocera; species Bactrocera dorsalis. Next base: position 27,106,097 of record NC_064304.1, on the reverse strand, counting down.
GGTTATTAACATTTCTCGCTGTTGCGCTTGGCGCCGCTATTATGACATACCATTTTGGTTAAAATATAATTTTCAATTCTATTTTTTTTTTGCGGAACATAGCGCATTTTTTAAACTGTCGTACCATTTTCTTATACTTCTTTGTTGTGGTTTATTGCCGCAAGTGCTGTTCGCTTGCACGCTAGTGACAAATAACACAACCTTAGTGCGGGCACGTCAAAATAGCGTGTTGCCCCACTCAACTACCCTAAATGACAGCACTCACCGGCATCACCATCGTCAGCTGAGTAAAACGCGACAGCACGAAACGAGTATTGCGTCAGTCAGCTTGAATTGGTGAAGGTATGTAGGCAGGTAGAGTGGATACCTGACGACGTACCAAGGCTTTAAAATCACTTCACTACATTTTGTTCTCTCTGAACCACTCTGTGCTCCTGATGAATTTCATCAGTACAATTTTTTTTTATTTTTGAAACCTCCGAGGCATCGCTAAGAAGCCTTCGGTCTCGATTAGTTTCCTATACAAAGCCTTGCATTTGCTTGGAAAATATTCTATAGACTTTTCTCCGTCTGCCTTCTGACAGCTTCTATACGTCGACTGGCACGTTTGTCAATTAGATAGTGACCTGTTAGCACCTAGTAGTTCTTGAGTCATTTTTTTTGAATAGTCGACATATGCCACTTAGACTTATGCCACGCTTGCCTGCTTGTTGAGCAAGTTAGGGGTGGACTCCACCGAGACACTGTTATATCTATAACATCTTCGTCGATTAAATATCTACAAATGTCCAGGGGCATAGAAAATTCCCTCTTTTTTTGAAGACTAGACCACCAAGTAGTGTCTGCTCTGGCTGGTTCATCTGCCTAACACTTGCTGGGAATATCGCTAACTTGAACTTTTAAAATTAAAACTTTTTATCTCTTCTGTCAATTCAGTACTTGATAAGTTTGTAGAAGACTAAGACGAAGGTTCATTTCCATATTTAATTACTTGTTTGGCCAACCAGATCTCTAGATTTGAACCCCTTGACTTCTTATGGGTTTATGGTTGAGATAAGGCTGATTTTGGCACGACCAGTTCAAGATGATGTCTTTGTAGTTTGATAAATGAACATTTTTTTATTCATGGCATAGAACCTCTACAAGGTGTACGGCATCTCATACAATTGACATCTGTTATTTTGTGCCGTCCCAGGTGATTTTAGTATCAGCTAATTCACGCAACTTCGATCCCCGCCTTTAACTGATCGGCCACGACTTCAGCTTCCTTAAGGATTTCAGTCAAGCGACATCTTACTTTTTCATAAACACTTGTTAATGATTGCTTGAAGTCTCTGAGTTATGGAGTTCAAGACCGACCATGTTGCGCTTCCGTACATTAGCGCTGCAAACATGCGGAGAATAATCAGAGTTTTGTGCTTCTGGAGACTCGCGAAATTGCTCACATCGATTGAAGTCCTAAAAATGAGTCTCTGGCTTTACTTATTCTATAGTTTGCGTTCCATTCTGCATCTCCGTCGTCTATTGTGATGGTAACAAAACCTGTCGACGAATTCGATTTCATGATTGTCTATCTTTACTTGGCATCTGCCGGATTGATTGGCTCTCGTAAACAAATGTATGACAAATAAAAAAAAGATGGGTAAGGTCCAAACCCTTTTTTATGTTTTTTTATTGAAGTGTTGGGATATTGTATGAAAACCTTAGCCGAGATATTTATGATAAACCAAAACTGTCGGTATGGCCTATTTAGGAGCTTCTTGACTCCGTAGTCTCCAAAGTGTAGACATAGAAGATATAGTACACCGTCTATCAGTAGCACACCGTGATTTTGACAAATCATGGCGACCATATTTGTTTACGGATTTGTGTCAATATTCATATACGAAAAATCATTTTCTTATGTGAGACCCATTTCAGGCTTAACAGTTTCGTCCACAAGCAAGACTGCCGCTATTGGGGTGAGCCAAATCCTCGACTGGTTCAAGAAACGCATTTGCGTCCCAAAAAATTTACCATTTGGGGGGAACTGAGGTATGGTGGCAACATCGAGCAGTATTTCTTTTGAACTGAGGTGGGGAATGTCGTCATCATCAATAGCGACCTTTATAATTCGATGTTGGCCGACTTTTTTCCAGAATTTGATGAAAGTTTAGCGAAACATTTTGGTCAATCGAATTAAATTCACCATTTAACCAAACGATATACCCTAGTTCCGTAAATCGGCACAAAAGACTTAAAATTGGCAGAGAATTTTTTGGAAAAAGCCGAAAGGTAAGAAACAAATTCATGGAAATACCATATTTAGTACTTTAGATATGCGTACGAATTGTCTTATACAAGTATGTGTTAATATGTGCCCCAGATACGTTTAAGATATAACCACATATGCACTTATATAGCATTTATTTACTTATGAAGCGCATGTACGTATCTTCATGCTGAAAAACACTGAGAGCGAAGGGTTTATTTACAAAACTTAATATTCTTAAAAACGAAATTCAAGCGAATTTGCATCCTATTTCCACGCGGAAGTTTAGTTTTCCCGGAAACTTTCAAACAATTTTCCATTTACACACTAAACAGCCACCCAACGGGAAAGTTCAAAACTGTCGAACACGCCACAGCTGCGTGAAAAATTGAAATTAGAACCAGGAAAGAGAATTCAAAACAAATAAAAACATAAAAATTTAATAATAAAAACTCCGCTTTCGTTTTATGTAGTTTAAAAGATTGAAATTGTTGGCAGCAGAGCTACTGCACTACGCTACCACATTGATGACGTTTAGTCAAGGCAATATGGTATTATGCAAATTGAGTGTACCAGACCTTCATCATTATTGTCACTTAGGCAAAATATGAGAAATTACACAGAGCATTTGGAGAAATTCAGAAACATTAAATTGCAAAAAAGAAAACAGAAAATAAAATATCAGCAAACATGCCAAAAAACCGCGAGCGAAGAGGAGGAATCTAAAGCAATAAGTTAACTGAAGCACGCGAGCGAGAAAAGTGCTTAAACCACAATGAATTGCGAAAAAATACGGTGATTTATGAAAAAAGCAAACTTTAAAATTTAAACTCGCGAAAATCGGCATTTTCCGGGCCACAGCGACGAAAAACGGCGAACGTGCCTCATTAAGTGTACTCGACGAAAAAATGGCCGCAGCTAAAAAATAATAATAATTTACTTGTTGACTTGCCCTGAAACAAACACACACACATACACACAGTGGTACGCATACACTCCTAGCATTACTCATATTCAATTTGTTGTTACGTATACGCAGTGGCCGCGCTGTTTTCGCCGTATGAAAAATGCCCATATTTATTGCAAGCTTACACGGTATACATATGTATGTATTAAGCGGCATATAGCTGGGCACCTGCTCAACAGGGCACCGCTTGACCGCTGCCATAAAGTTGTGGGCGTGGTGAATGGCTGAGTGCAAAGGCGACTAGCGTGCCGGTGTGTGAGTGTCGGTCACCGCTGCTGTGCTGTGGGTGTACTTACAAACTTACATAAATATATATACATACATATATATACATACATAAATTTATGCCGGTGTTGGTGTGGGTGTTGCGTGCTTTTTGCTAAGCTTGGCTAAGCAGCAGGCGTGGCGCAGCACTGGCGCCGGCGTCGGTTATGGTTATTGCTCACGGCAGCATGAATGTAGTGCTTGTAATTAAAAGAAAATATCATTTATTATATTTAATATATAATAATCACATTAAAAGTAATTAAAAAATATAAAAGTATAAGGCTGTGTGCGTGCGTGCCTACAACAATATGGCAAATTTGCTAATCTTGAGTGCCTCTTTTCACATTTTAGATTGCATGTAGCTAACATTAAAATTAATTATATGTTTTATGTTACTAAAAATATTATTTTAATTTAATTAAAAAATACATTTTTTTTTGTTGAAAGAATAGTATATGACAATCTGTGATAAAGTTATCTAAGGTCATTGGTACATTGACCCGTATACGTGTTGTTTTCGTACGTTGCGAGATAGGGAGTATGTTTTCATTTTACTCCACGTAAAGAGCTTGAAGTGGGGTCCCACATTTCTCTTATACCGAGTAGCTGATGGGAGCTATCAGAAAGTAGTAGTGTAAGTCGAGCAGGCTGTCTGTTGTTACTGCAACTGCTCGACGTCGGCCCTTCCTTGTGTTTGATGTGGGTTTTGTGCTGTACAGAGGCAGGTGCGTATCTTCTCTATAACAAGATAGTGGTGAGAGTCAAAACACAGGAGACGTATCTTCCGTCTATCCCCACATGATTCATTTGGTGGTTTTAAAGGTTTTTTAAACAAAGAAAAAAATAGTTTTTGCCACCTTTACAATGAGTAAACGCGAAGTAGTAAGAAGGCTTGATATTACTAGTTGTTAGAAGTAAAAATTATCACACAATCAAAGGCCACAATGATGTTTTGGTTAAATGTTCACATTTTTACACAGAAATTGGGTTCGTTTTTGGTTTCCGATCTTATGGATCTAAAATGTAGAAGCGTTCGAATGAAAGAACAATCTTTCATTGAAAAGTACTTACGAATTAGATTTATCTCTGTCAGGTAGGCAGGTCAATAATGGAAATGCCTCAGCTCTGGCAGTTTTGTTATGTTAACCTTAAATATATCAGAGAGATTGGCCTTGATGCTCGGGTTTAATAGTTAACTATTATTTTTTAGCAAACGTTATTTCCTTAATATTGAAAAATAACTTCAAACAGCTCGTCTAGTTTTCATTATTTTTCATACTTTTTTACTAACAAGCATGTTTATCAGAGTTTTTTTTTTAATTATAAATATGTGTATTTCTGTCCATTATTTTCATACTCTTTTCATAAGTTTTAATTTTCCCATAAATCCTGCATTTTTATTTCCGGAATGAAGTTATAAAATTATTAAACGGCAGGTACATTTCCATACTTAACAAACTATCACACTCCTTGGCGCCAACAATCAAATATGAGTACCCACAGCGCTACCTCAACTAGATCCGCGTTATATGCGGTTAAAGCGCGTGCGTGCGTGTGCGCGTTGTTGGAAACTCGCATTTTATTTGCCATTTACTTTCATATTTTTAATGGCTGTCGTTATGACCAAGCGTGCGGCAACAAAGTTGTAATGTCGGCAATAATTACACACATAAATGCGTGTAGTGGTCACCGACCACGTACACAAACACAAAGATATGAGCCATGCAAAGCGAGCAAACCTTAAAATGAAAATGAAAATGTAAACTTTGCGCGCATTCAACGCCACAAAATGGCCACATCCACGTGCGCTAAGTGCGTCGTGCTCACGTAGCGTAAAAATACAGGAATTTTTGCGAAATATTCAAGCACCCACGTACGCAAATACGGATGATTAAAATAAACGCGGTCGCCACTCATTCGGCAAACATTCAAAACTAAATCGCTTTTTATTGCCAGCAATTCATGCAGATTCCTATAAATTCATTGAGCGTTTTGCGCGCAGCCTTAGGCGTGTGCAAATTTTAATCAAAAGTTGCTCTTTTATTGCTGCTCTCCTATACAGTTGGTTGACTTAGGGCACTTTTGGTTTGGTTTGTGTTGTGGAAGCGGACGCGTAGGCGTATGATGAACTTTCTGAAAAAACCACACACGCATAAAGGATGCCAGCATATAGCACGCTTGATGCGCTGTGTGGGTGCGACGCACTCAGATTAAGGAAATAGTTTACTCTTATAAACATAATTAAAATTTAATAAATAACTGTAGGCATAATAAATTTAATATTAAAAAAAAAATATAATAAAAAAAATTAAAAAGAAAAAATTAAAATATTATTTTTTTTTGAAAAAAATTAAAATATTTTTTGTTTTTTTTTTTTTAAATAATGCTTAACGAATCAAATTAAGCGGATTTCGGTAAAAAAATAATAACAAATAAAAAATAAAAAATAAAAATTTTAATTAAAATATATATTTTTTTAAATAACGCTTAACCAATCAAATTAAGCAGATTTCGGTAAAAAAAAACAATAATAATAAATAAAAAATAAAAACAAAAAAAATTTAAAAAATTAAAATAAATAAAATATTTTTTTTTAATTATAAAAAATTAAAATATTTTTTTAAATTTTAAATAAAACTTTTAAATAAAAAATCAAAATAATTATAATAATTTTTCTTAAATTAAAAAAAAAATTAAAATATTTTTTTTTTTAAATAATGCTTAACTAATCAAATTAAGCGATTTTCAGAGAAAAACATATTTAATATTTTTTAATATTAATAAAAAAAATTATTATATGCAATCTTTATCGACATATACATATATACATCGTTCATCTTTTCTCCATAAACTTCATATTTCTTTAAATATTTTCAATGAGGACTCTTCGTAGTCATTTAACATTTGACAAAATATAAATGTCAAAAAAAGTTAATAAAAAAAATATTTTAATACACATATCTCGATTTTGAGCAAAAATTGCTTAAGCTAAAAATAATTGTTTTATATGCAAACTAATAAATAACGATTTTATAAAAATGTAAATGTATTATGTTGTTAGTGTGTTTATCGATTTTGCAAAGATTTGAAAAAAATTACTTTTTAAATTATTTTATTTAGTACATCGTCTTGAAACTTCTTCCATATGAGAGTTGTCTGGCTGCCCGGTTACAGAGGGATAGTAGGCAAAGCCGATGAGTCCAGCATGCTTAAGGCAACTGTACCCCAATTTTATCCGATTCAAAGCAAGTTGATTTTCCGATGTGCTCTTGCGTTCTAGCGCTGGACCTATGAACCTCCAAAGGAGTTCGAGGAAAGCTGTCAACAATCAAAACTTATGCGACTGTGAGATTCTTCTGAACCAAAGTGAAGTGTAAGAAGTTCTCCGCACTATTTGCACTTAGCGAGGTCATTCTCAACGCAATTGTAGATGTTCTGACGTGACCCTATTGAATAGGGTGTTAAGTGCGTCTATTTAGTTATTTTGACGAACGATTCTTAAGACGAATCTGTAATAAGTTTTTCTGCCAACGCGGCGCATCTTTTTTCACCGCATGTGGCGGCGCAATGGCCGAGTCTAAAATATATATTTTTAATTTCAGAATTTCTTTTTTTATAAGTATATTTATAATAAAAAAATCTAATAAAATATTTAATTTTTTATTTGAGAAAGAAATTGTTGAAAAAAGCATTTATTTTCTCACCTCGATTATGGCATTGGTAAAGCATTTCCAAAATTTGCATAACAACATACCAACAAACGAATATCAATCAACTTACTCTGCAAAAACTTTTAAAAATTCATGAATATCAGATGTGTACATGTCATATGTATAGATGATATTGAAAATAATTTAATTAATTTTGTGTAGAAATATGCAGGATATGTATACCTTTTTTTGTATCAAATTCCTTAACAAATTTGCTTCCATAATAATTCTCTATAAAATACTTAGATACCTTTTTGTGATAAATAGAATAATTAACTGGACAACATGGAATCAATTGATGACAGATATGCCTTTACATACATACATACATACATAATTTGTATGTATAAGTAGTATCCTTAGGACATGAGCATTCAACGCCCGAAGTAATTCAGTTAAAACGAACCTATGCGCATATTTCATTGAAAGCAACACAGATGGAATTGCTTTGTTAACATGTGACATTTATGTTTCACCTCTGAATATAATTGTATGTAGACAGCCACATAAGAGCGCTCCCCTTAGTGCCCGCATGCATGCTACACCTCCAACAAATGAAATTAAAAAAGAGCAAAAGGTGAAAATCAATACCCAGCAGCGCGATTGTGCTAGAAAAACTAATTACAATAACAGCAGCAATAACAAAAACAAAATCACGAAAAAAAGTAGTTTCATATATGAGCACAGGTAGCACGGCGCATATAACCACAATGCTATTACACCAACAAAGTGGACGCGGCGTATGTAGCGTATATTGACGCAGCCAAACATGTGTTGGGAAAACTATTTCATTAATATTTAATACAAAAGCAACAACAACAACAGCAACATGCATGTAATATTATTGTCATAGCTTGTATGTGCCACTAATGAAAATTGTTTTCGATTGCCAACCAAACGGAAGGGCGACGCACAGCTGCGCTTTGCCACGCCAAGCGCGCGCCTCGAATGCTCAGCATGCAGGCAAATATTACCATAGAGGACATTTGTCATATTCTCACCAACAACAATTTCGTCGTAAATTTTTGCTAACCAAAAACACTGCAGGATCACTAAAAGCCCCAAATGTTCGCTTTTGTGTTGTAAAACAGCCAATTTGGTAGGCGAATCAATCATGTTGGCGCCGCCGCCACAAGCGCACCTTTCGGCCACCAGCTGGCCATGCGTTCAGCTCCAGGTTGTGTATACTTGTAATTAGCGCTGGTTTTTGTTGTTATAGCAGGGTTGTGTGTTTGCTTGTGTGGGTGTATGGGAAAGTGAACTATACATTTTTCGTTCAGTAAGCGTCATATAGCCAATACATAGATGGGTCAGAGCTTAATTGGTTGTTATTCTAGACGAATACATGTAAAACAGAATTTAGCAATAATAACGCTTGACATTAGGCACCATGGCTTGGCTAAAGGCGTTTGTAGTAACGTGATATGACATTGTTTTCTATACTTCTGTCAGCATTGTTTCCTTGAATTTGGTAAGCCTGTTAGAAATTTTGTTGCAATTAGCTTGATAAATGCGAGATTGTACAATAATGTATTATATTATAAATCATATCAAGTTCATGAGCTATTTTTGTATTTTATATATATTTTTCATAGCGATATTGATTTCTTTTTCTCTAATTTTCCAAATTTTATCTTGAAGCTTTTGAAAAACCTCAGCGAAATTTGGTTTTTTGCTTTCGTCTGCCTTATTTTTGAAATGACATTCGCTTAAGGGTTGAACAGTTCGCAGGTTATATTCTTTAAACCACGTCTCGTCGCTAGCAATGCTGCATTTGATGAATGTGGAGTCATCAGCAAAATTGTCAAGCATATATATTGTGTCCTCTACTTGAGGTCATTTTGGCAAAAAATTGAGGTATTTCGGTACGAGCCTGATATGGGCCACCGTTCTACACAAAAACAATAATTAAAAATCATTTAGCCAATCCATAAGCAGTTTCTATATACTATGTTATCTTTTTGAAACTAAACTTAAGCAGACTTAATAAAGATGTATTTACACCTCGCATGAGACAAGTTTTTAATGACCTTCTTGATCTTCACTCTATGCTTTGTGCCACCAAATATTTGTATTTGTTAAAAAGTGTACTCTCCTAAAAACACTTCTGCAACATTTTCAATAATTCCGTAGCCATTTCCATTATTTTTCTCTTTTATTATCGTAGACACCGCTTACGTGGTTATAGCCGGGTTTACAACAGTCGCACTTCCTATTCGCTATTTGGAGATTCCAAGTGTTGCCAGGGCCTACTCCACCTGATCTTTTCAACGGATGGAGGTCTTCCCCAAATATGCTTTAATTTTGAATGTCGGAATTTTTATGACTCACATATTAAGCTGCAAAAGCTCTGAGAAACAGAATTATATGAGATTTTCCAATTTTTGTATTATTATAGTATAAAGAAAATTATTGCAGTATTAAATAAAAATTCCACTACTTGTGCGTGCAATTGAATATGCTCGCAGGCAAGTATGCAATCTCTGATTAAAAGCTCATTAAATTTTCACTTAATTTCGCATGCAGTCGTAAACATTTTATTGCCTCTCAGAGCGCCACAAAGCCGTTTCTAACACACACGCATATAAATACAATTATTTTTGCAAACACGTTAGTAGTTTGATATGCGAACAGAAGTTCGACATGGCGTATGAGTAACTTCATACAGCGCCGAATTTGCCTCACTCAAGTAGGCGCCTAAAAGCAGGCAACTGCAAATCTTCGTAGTCAACGTCACATACGCCTTAATTTACTACATACTAAACTATTGGCAACACATTTTCGGTGATTGTGAAAGCAATAAACACCTCGAATTGATATACAAGTATGGTATGTGTGTGTAGGCAGCTACTCCCAGTGGCTGTGTTTCTTGTTCCACACACATTTGCCGTGTTGAAGCTGGGTGGACAAAGTCGCTTACGTCTCGCTATGCGCGTTCAAGACTAAGTTTGCATTGCTTTTTAACATAACTTATTCACAACTGTCAAATGAAAATCCAAGCGCTCTCACTTGAAAATCCATTTCCAGGGAGCTGGAGTAAGAGAAACGTGCAAAAGTAATTTAAATATTTTTAGTTTGATTTCAGAGAAATTCCAGCAGCGCAAATTGTTATGCATTTATATTTAGATATTTAAATGCTAAGCTGGTTTAGGTCACGCCTGACATGTCAAAGGCGATGAAATTGTTGACTGACCAAATGGAAAAGTTGTGGTCGACTACGTTACTTAGACTCGCACTACCAACCAGAGTAGAGCGGTTAAATAGCAACCTAAGCTATGGCTGAGTAACTGAGTAATTCCTATACGTTGCATGTGTGTGCGTGTAAAAGGTCACATAAGAGGTTTATGTGTAAGCACACACACATATACCATAGCATATATTTATATGCATGTGAAAAGTCTAGCATTTCCATCGAACCAATGCCATAACCAATGGCAACAGTGTGCCGAGGGCAAAATCATGTTAGTGAAACCCACGTGTTTCTTTTGTATGTATGTCATTCAACTTTTATTATCTTTTTATTTTCATTTTGGTTTCACCTTACAATAGCCGCCTTTTTTTGTGTTCTTTTTTTTGATATTTTTTGTCGCTTTTTATGCCTTTGCTGTAATCCAAAGCGTGTTACTGTAGACAACTGCAGACAGCTGAGTCCACCTACTTCAGCAGAGGTGTCCTTAATGCGCTTCTGATTTTGCTTTTCATTGGGCTATAAAAAATTGTACCGGCATATATAGTCCAAACTTGAAACGTGTGTGACAAGATTGATGTTTTTAGAACATAATACGAAAAGCCATTTTTTTATATTCGTAAGTAAGTACCTTTCGTAGTCATTTATGATAGAATTTTCTCGGGAGTTTTAGCATAAACACTTCTTCTCATGTGTTCTTACCGAAAAATGTAATTAAAATCTTTTCATTGAAAATATTTTTAAGCCGAAAAGAGTTGCGGGAAAACTGTTGGTCTTAAATACGTAAAACTCAGTTGTTTTTTTGCGTTGCAGCTATGGTTTTCTTTCCTCGCATTTTCTATACTCATTTCTCTGAGTGAATTTTCTTCGAATAGAAAAATCCAATCTTGTTTGAGTTCTTTTTGCTTTCAAAGACTTTTTTTCTATAAATCTACTAGTATGATAATACCATAATAAGAAGCATTATGTGGTCGATATTGATGACATGTTTGTACCGTACATGTTTCATATTTATGAAACCAGTTTTGGCCTTTCGCACAACCGACTACTCGATTAACGATAGGCTCGATTAACTACCATCTATTACTCGTATACTTGCTTTTCCTCTTCAATTTGTATTCATCCGCTGATTGCTGTTTTATCAATGCACACAACCAAATATGCAGTTTGGACAAAAACCGACAGAGTTAAACACAGCCAGATTAACAGTGTAGACAACAACCAGAATTGCAATTCAGTTTCAATTCGATGAAGAATACATGTATAAAAATAATATTATTATTATATTCATTATTTTATGGTGAATCGATTTAAATTAGCGTTTTAATCAAAGGCCAGTTAAATGATCAATTAACTTAGCGCCGCCTTGTTGGAAGCAAAGGTCGTCCACATCAAGAACATGAAATAAAGCCACGAAAAAGTCATAAGTTATGACTCTATAGCGTTTCCCATTGACTGTACCATGAAGAAATATGGATTAATAATTCCTTCTGTCCTGAGATCACATCAAACAGCGTCTAAACAATCTCTTCTGGTTTCTCAGCTCTCCCAATGAGACAAAGTTTTTATTAACATACGCATTCCACGAAAAGTGAACTTCACCGCTGAAACAAAATTTTCTTGTGAAAAGCGAGATCGGTGGCTATCTCCTTTTGGGTCCATTCATCGAAATGTTAAGCGCTCGATGGTCATTCCGTCTCAATTCTTGCACGAATTGGAATTTATAAGCACGAAAACCAAAATACCTCCGTAAACTCTTCCATAAAGAGGATGAGCACAGCTCTAATTCTTGCACGATGGCGGTTAGACTCATTGGGTCTTCTTCGAAAGTCCGACTCACGGCTGAAATACCATCTTCGATGCTCAAACAATTTTCTTTTTGTTTCTCTGAACTCTGATAATTTTTATAGCATTTTCAATATAACGGGTGATTTTTTTGAGGTTAGGATTTTCATGCATTAGTATTTGACAGATCACGTGGGATTTCAGACATGGTGTCAAAGAGAAAGATGCTCAGTATGCTTTGACATTTCATCATGAATAGACTTACTAACGAGCAACGCTTGCAAATCATTGAATTTTATTACCAAAATCAGTGTTCGGTTCGAAATGTGTTTCGCGCGCGTGTTTTGTTCAGCGATGAGGCTCATTTCTGGTTGAATGGCTACGTAAATAAGCAAAATTGCCGCATTTGGGGTGAAGAGCAACCAGAAGCCGTTCAAGAACTGCCCATGCATCCCGAAAAATGCACTGTTTGGTGTGGTTTGTACGCTGGTGGAATCATTGGACCGTATTTTTTCAAAGATGCTGTTGGACGCAACGTTACGGTGAATGGCGATCGCTATCGTTCGATGCTAACAAACTTTTTGTTGCCAAAAATGGAAGAACTGAACTTGGTTGACATGTGGTTTCAACAAGATGGCGCTACATGCCACACAGCTCGCGATTCTATGGCCATTTTGAGGGAAAACTTCGGACAACAATTCATCTCAAGAAATGGACCCGTAAGTTGGCCACCAAGATCATGCGATTTAACGCCTTTAGACTATTTTTTGTGGGGCTACGTCAAGTCTAAAGTCTACAGAAATAAGCCAGCAACTATTCCAGCTTTGGAAGACAACATTTCCGAAGAAATTCGGGCTATTCCGGCCGAAATGCTCGAAAAAGTTGCCCAAAATTGGACTTTCCGAATGGACCACCTAAGACGCAGCCGCGGTCAACATTTAAATGAAATTATCTTCAAAAAGTAAATGTCATGAACCAATCTAACGTTTCAAATAAAGAACCGATGAGATTTTGCAAATTTTATGCGTTTTTTTTTAAAAAAAAGTTATCAAGCTCTTAAAAAATCACCCTTTATAATATTCATGACTTATAATATATTTATAATTGAATGAATTTACAATTAAAACTAAATTTAGGTTCACGCGTATTTTTCAGTAAAACTAATTTTATGTTAACTGTTTTTTCAATGAACAGAGATTTATACTAAAAGAGAAATTCAGTTTTATGTAGCTTAAGGGGTTAAATGGGTTTCCTCGGGTAAAAACAGCTTTTTTCAAAAGTTTTTCTCTCATATAAAAAATGAAATATTTTATTATTTTTATTGTTACAAATATACACTATGAGCGAAGAAATTCTGAAATAAAAATTATTGTAAAAGGAGTGCGACTTGGCTAAATTCTGAGTAATATATTTTAATGAGCCGAAATGTAGGCAACATTTTCAATTTTTAGGTATTTTAATTTTGTAAGCTCCTTTGTAGACTAGTTTTCACAGCAGCAACATTTCATTTATAAAGAATTCATTGTAATTTGTTTTAACGGAAGAGCTTAAAGTTTTATTGGTTCAACCATCAAACACGTTTCAAAAACAAACAAATACGCTCTAATTGCAAAACATTTTGAAAATAGCATATGAATAATTTTAAACCGCATTCCACATAAATAAATCACTCTAATTAACTGTAATCAGCAGCCAGCAAGGAAGTTTACACTTTGAATTAACGCTTAATGATTCCAAAACTTTCCCAATTCATTATAGACATGCAACGAACTGAAAAGTGATTGAGTTGAGCTTTCAGTGAGTTTTACTTCTTTTATACACTTGCCTCAGCTGATGCTTTGCCCATTTGCAATATGCATTAAGCAACACCAATTTACTCAAAAATTTGTGCTCACCTTTAGGTGATGCCTGTAATTTTTAATTACTTTAAAAGACCAACCATAAAACATGCCTTTTTCCTCTTTTTCTTCACCATTTTTCACTGAAACTTTTTTCCAATTTCATCAAGAAATTCGTCGTAATTCTCCTTGTGTAAATCGCTTCGGCTTACTTCAGCTTGCTGTGACCTAATTTCAATGGTTCAGTTGCCGGCAACTAAATAAAAACCTGTCTAACCGACGACACACAAAAACACGAATTATATCACATGATTATTTGTACAGATTGTGGGTGTATTTCTTCCACAAGCGCTGCTGTCAGGATGATAGATGACTGGAAGCAATTGAAATTTTTCGTTTGCTTGTCGGATTTTTAGTGTCTATGAAAAAGTACAAGGAGCTACACAGGAAAATTATTATCAGGAAAGTACTTATATAACTATATTAAGGGCGAATTACCGTATTTATGTAATTATGTTTATTTAAAAAAAATGAAAGAAATTTTTTTAGAACAGAAAGTGTTAAATCATGGCTTGATTCAATATCAAAAACCTAATATTGCCAATATAAATATATGTAATATCCGATATTGAATATCCAATACCTCATAACTAATATCCAGTATCTTTAATTCAAGATCTAAGCTTCCAAATCCAGGATACAAGACACAATAATATACCATGCCCAACATTGAATGATACCAAAAACCAAGATAAATTCCATTACCCAAGTTAACTAAAGTCTTAGTATCGTTATCAGTAGCATCCGCAACATTTTTCAAAACCTTGGCTTATGAAAGCTCGCCTTCAAATGAATGGTTTTGGCAACCCAGGGGATACTTGGTCTAAGACCGGAAGTCGTGAACTGCTTAAGCCATATGTAAAATAATCGTTTCTGGCCACTACCTAGCGAGTGGCGCTCAGAGAACTTTCGTCACTTGCTACACATGGATCCATAATCTGGTTTGTGAAACACTATTCGTAAAAAATCCAAAAAAAAAAAAACGTTTTGCAAATGAATATTTTTGTATATTGACAACTTTCGCAGATTCCTTCAGCCGTTCATATATACTTACTCAAAAAACATATGTACTTATTTGCAATAATATATTATTTTTATGTTTGTATTAAGTATTTGACTTCTGCTTACGAAGCGTAAATGTCTCAATCAGTTGCCGAAATTAATATTTGCTTAACGGTGTTATACACTCTTTAATCTTTATATTATTTTCCTTCCTTTCGCACATAGATGATAAATTTCTCCCTTCTAAACGCTTTCACAATAATTTCTTGAGTTGCCAAAGTCGTGTCGTGATTCAAATTCGGAAAATAAATAGTGTAATTTCATTGCACTGATTTGTAGAATATCTCATTGTAGGTCCTTTTTGGCATGTTTTATATAACATTCACCCAGTTTGTGTGATAGCTATACGAGTACTTGTAAATATCCGATCGAAACAATTTGATAGGTTTGAAGCGTTGTCTTAGGCAATTATATCTAGCGAATTGCGTGCAGCTAATTTGTCAATAGAAAAGTTTGCCATACTAGGTTTTGATTTTGATAAATTAGTTTGTAAAGCAGCTCATTCCATTAGTGGTCTAATATTGGTGGTTAAGCAAATGACCAGTTATGTGAGGAAAAAAGGTTATGTACAAAATTACAGATCGTTTTCGCATAAATTGAGTGACTTGTTCGAACACATACCGACGGACATAGCTACTATAAATCAACTCAGCCCATCACACTGCTCATTTATGCAAATGTACATACTATATATAATTTATAGGGTCTCCAATGTTTCCATCTGGATGTCATAATAATATCAGAGTATAATCCGATTCGTCTAATTAAAAAAAAACGTAGGAAATACTTCGATTGCGTATTTTCAAAGATGACAAGCAAGTTCACTTGACTCAGATTGATTTAAATGCAAATATTATAATTTCATTAATCAGAGTTTATTTGTGGACTTTCTGATAAGCAAAAATTTAATTTTCTTTTATTTATTTTGTCTCTCGGACGAATTTTTGACATTTGTTATAATATGTACATATATATTTTAAGAAAGAGAAAAACGTTGTTATTTTAGATATTATTTCGGTTATGATTTCTTGATGATCATAATTTAAAACTGTAGAATAATGGTTACAGGCCAGGTTGAGACGATCATTTATAACAAATGATAGCGCCATGACAATCGATTATGATCGAACTACATCCGTCTATACTTTAACATTTTAACAGCACTAACAGATTGTTATAACACTGAAATAATGGTACAATTACCTCAGAGGTCACTGTTAATTTGTCCACTGGCACCATCCCTCAACCAAAGAATCTCATTCGAACAAATTGTACAAAATATTTACTTATGCAAATAGTACCTGCTAAGTGAACTCGTTAGGGCAGCTTATGTATAGCTGAAAAAACAACATTAGGCTCACTTTTTTAGTATGACCCCTTTCTATTTCTTTTACTTAGTATACATATGTTTTTATCTACAACTCAGTATAGAAAATTTGTCGCTTTTTCAGAATTTGTAGGTACAATGGGCTTAGGTTAGCACTTGGAGAAGCTTTCAAGGTAGATCATACTTATATTCCAACCGATTTGCTTTTTAAAACTATTTGGGTTGCGACAAAGCGAGTCGGTTACCCGTGCTATATCCATGCGATATCATTGTAGACTTAGTAAAAATTTGAGTTTCTGCAAGTGAACGAAAAGATTGGAAAGGCACAACTTAAACCATTATAGTTTTCTCAGCAGTAAAACAAATTAAAAAATTTGTACTTGACTATAACAATATTATTTATTCAAAGTATTGCCCAAATGAAACTATAACATTTTCCCACTAATTCCAAGTGGATTCTATTCTGAACTAATTTGCTAAAGTGGCAAGACCTGGGCTAAGGGATGAGGAAAAACTTCCCAGTCGCTGTTGTTAAAATAGTTTTTAACCGATCTTACAACGTGAAGATAACTCTTGTCATGAAAGAAAATTATTGCATCGTGTCCAGTCGCAAATATCGGTTAGCTTTTGTCAATCGATCGGTTCTATTTGCTGAGAAGATGTCGATAGCGTTCCTTACTTATGGTTTCGCCCGGTTTTAAAAGCTCATAATACAGCAAGCCCTTCTGATCTCACCAAATACAGAGCATTTTGTTGCGTCATGGATTGTTGGCATTGCTGTTGATATGGCTTGTTGGTCAGGTTTCAGATATGATTTTCCAGCTTTCAAGCGTTCAAGCAGCATTTATGAGATGCAAAATGGTCTTCCAACGTCTCTTATTTTTGAACATATCCGACGAGCAAAAATTATCAGTTTTAAATCAAGCAAACTACAAACTTTTACAAAATTAATATGATTCTGGTGTATTAAAGTTATGAAGAAGAGACTTTCGAAAACAAACATTTTCTGACACCAAGCTGGACATATTTAAGTGATAAAATTATTGCTGATTACGCTTCAAACGAAGGGTGTAGAATGAATGATTGAATGAATGAATGACAAATACAGTGGGCAATAGCTTTTCAATGCATTTTTTGGAACAATGAAATGACATTCAAGTTTCATCGTCTCTTGGCAAGCCGCACAAGTATAGTTATACGAGACCCAATATTTATGCAACGTTGATAGTTTAAATAGAATATATATGAATTTAAGGCTATTTTTTTTATCGTAGATATTAATAACTTTTCTCCAGCACAAGTAGCTTTGTAAATCCTAGTCAACTACTTTATATAAGTCCACTCTCTTTAAAAGGTGTCGTCCGTCTAAAATGCCAAACTTTATATAACTGTACTACAATGCACTTATATACTACTAAACTATTACAATAACACGTATGTAGTACAAGAAAATTTTACTAATTAAAAAACCAAACAGATTCTTAGCAAAACTTAACTTACTAATACTCTTTTTCTTCTCTTTTCATCCCTTTTTGCTGCGCTGCTACACTTGTTTGCTCTTTACTTTTCCACCTTTTTCGTTTTCTTTCGCAAATTTCGATTTTAATTGTTTGACACGTCAACATGACACCTATCGCATGTACAACAACATTACTTTACTGAAAAACAACAACAACAACACGAATGTTTGAAACCACAAACGCCAACAACAATAACCTGAAACAACGAAAAATTAACGCTAATTCATCCTGCCACCTACTCGCCGCCTACTCACCAACACGCCACCAACCAATAAACTTTTCACAACAAAAATCAACCACAAACACACAACTAAACCGCGCGCACGCATACGCCCTATTCTCGCTAATGCACACACCAACACATACACATACACCCATCCGTCGACCACGACGACCGGCTGTCAATCGAAACTTTGCCGTTAATTAACCGCAAACACCAACGGAACACGAATCACCCACGAATTCTTGTAAAAAACGCAATGCGCACGCTGCCTCTCACTCTCTCGCTCTCTCTCAAACACACACTTTTTCAATTCCTTTTTCGCCCGCATTTACACACACACACACGCTTGCATCAAACCAAAATGACACACACGCACACATGCATGCATCCCCATTCAACCGGATTAATGAAACGACAGGCTTTTGCGTGCCGAATTGTATTCGCTGCGTCGGAAGGGCGCTCTGCGCATGGGCGGCCCACTTGATGCCACACAAAAGAATCCACAATATCCACAGTTGCAACAAGATAACCAACAACAGCAACAACAACAACAGTACGAATTGAACAATCACAATATGGCGACAACAACAATAATAACATCAACAATCACAACAACAGGCACAATAAATACAACAACAACAACAGGCACAAGTAGCATTGGTAGCCATCATCCATTGTTGCATTGCGAATCGAATCGGCATTGTGCGCGCTGCAACACCGAATTGGGGCGCATCACGAATCGTGGCGCGCCGTGTCGCGTCTGCAAGTTGCGCGTGTGCAAAGCGTGTCGTGAGTTCACCTCGCGCACCACCGATTGGGTGTGTGTGGTGTGTCACAAGCAAATGTAAGTGGGTTAACTGCATACTTGCATATGTTTGCAATGTCTATGCATGTATACATGTGTGTATGTCTTCGTTTTGTTGCTCGTCCTCTCTTCATGTAATTGTAACTAATTTAGAGTTATTTATTTGTTATAATCTGTTTTCGTTGTTCATGTGACAAGCTAATTTTCCTGTTTGTTGATATGGTAACCCTTTTTTAATAATTTCGAAAATTCGTAGCATACCTTTGGGCGCAATATTATTTATTTTTATTTTTTGGTTTTATTACAACCATGTCAATGCGGTTAAAAGCGTTAGAAATGTGCAAAATTATTTAATATTCTATACTGTTGAGTGATAATCAATAGCATCTGATCGTGAAGCTCTTCAATCGGATATTTTCTGTATCTTCTGTCCATAAGGCAGGCCTTTACATTGTGTTTTCGTACTCTCAATAATTCCTCCAAAGTAATTCCGAATGGTAGTTATAAAAAAACTACTTCAGCAAATGAATAACCTTATACTAATTACTACTAATTATTATTAATTACGTGCCGTCGTGAATTTTTTTTTTTTTTTTTTTTTGTGAAGATATAGTCTCCAGTAGGACCTACAAGAAAAGGTGTTTTGTGGTAAAAAAAATTTTCCTGTCTAAAACTATTTCAAATCCAACAACAAATAAAAAATTATTTTCATATTTTGATTTATTAGTCAAGCCGTTTCCGCACCAACCCTGAAAAGTCTATCGAGAAAAACGCGTTTTTGAAGCTGCTTACAGTAAGTTTTCTTAAAATAGTTGTCTCCGAAAACATTTGCCGAATCCACTTCATATTTTCTGAAAATGTTTTTGTATTATTAGGTCTACAACTTTGCTTCTGTTGTTTTTTTTTTGTAAATTTAAGGCTTTATTGTATAAAAAAGGTTACAAAAGTGTTACTCAAAATATTGGCCGTCGCTAGCTACTACTTTTGACCATCTTTCTGGTAGTATGCGTATTCCGTGACGAAAGAACTCCTCATCTTTCGAGTCGATCCAAGTATCAATCAAATTTTTGTCTTTCTCATAAGAACTGAAGTGTTCGTTAGCTAGACCGTGTGCCAAAGATTGGAACAAATGGTAGTCAGATGGAGCAACGTCTATAGAATACGGCGGGTGGGGTAAGATCTCCCATTTCAGCGTCTCCAAATATTTTTTGACCACCTTTGCTACGCGAGGCCGAGCATTGTCATGCTGGAGAATGACTTTATCGTGTCTTTCCTCGTACTGTGACCCCTTTTTCTTTTAGTGCTCGGCTCAAACGCATCAATTGCGTTCGGTATCGATCTCCTGTGATGGTTTCACTTGGCTTTAGCAGCTCGTAATATATCACCCCCACCTTGGCGCCATGAATGTTCAGTTTTGCCGTCGATGTGGAGGCATGTCCAGGCTTTCTCCATGACTTAGGATTATCGTAGTGGACCCATTTTTCGTCGCCAGTTACAATGCGATGTAAAACTCACTTTCGGTTGTGCCTTTGAAGCAGCTTTCACATGCAAAGAAGCGCCGTTCGACATCTCTTGGTTTCAAGTCGTAAGGAACCTAGTTTCCTTGTTTCTAAATCATCCCCATGGTTTTGAGGCGTTTTGATACAGCTTGCTGTGTCACTTGTAACGATCCGGCCAATTCCTCTTAGGTTTGAAACGCATGTTGGTCGAGTATTGCTTCCAATTCAGCATCTTCGAAAATCTTCTCCCTTCCACCACCATGCCGATATTCGACTTCATAATCACCATTCTTAAAACGTTGAAAAAATTCGCGATATGTTCTTTCACTTAGGACAGCCTCATCGTACGTATTCGAAAGCATTCGATAAGCCTCGGCCGCACTTTTCTTGGAATTAAAAAAGAAAAGCAAACTTTCCCGCAAATGTCGAGAATTCGGCTCAAAAAGTGACATATTTAGTTGAAAATAAGTTTGGGATGCAAACAGATCTCAACAAATATTTTGTTGGGTTAATGTTGATACAAATGTCCAAGATCGACATAAAGCGATTTAATCGATTTAATCGACCAGTGTTTGACCCTAGAGACATCTATTGGAAAACGGCGCAAGAAAAGTTGTATACCTATTTTATATTACAACACGAAAGTTTAATAGTTTTGTTCACCTTACGGTTGTAGGTAGCATCTAAAATCAAGCGAGATAGACTATATTTATTGGGTAGTCGGAAAAGTATTTTCGTATTTAGCTTAAGCTAACTTTCTTATATTTATTTATAATGAACTTTAATGAACCAAATAAGTACCATTTTGGTCGATTTTTTATGCCATTTTTCTGCTAGGGACATTATTCCATCAATGTAAGCCGAAATTTCGAAATTTCCAGAACGGAAGCGCGCGAAGCCATTGTTGTGCTACACGAACTGATACAACATCGTCTCCGTAAACTTCACAAATTTCATTGTGGCTTGAGTGACATTCTTGCCTTTTTTATACAAAAATTTCAAAATATAGCGAATTTCTTCACCTTTTTAACAGTATACGGTATGACACAATGTGATTAGTAGCACTGGAAATTTGTCATCTATCGAAAATACGAAACGACTTTTTCGACAACCCAAAAGTTTTTTATTATATAATGTCGAATATTATCCAAATAGATTTTCCTTTAAGCTCTAAACAGTCAATAGAAGGTCTAAAACTTTGCTTCCGCCGTTTTACAAAAGATGTCTCTAGGGTCAAGTGGTCGATTAAATCGTTTTATATCGATCTTGGACATTTAAAAGTAATACATCAATTGCGTATTTTTATGCCATCCACCAGATTCTTTTTGTACTTAACCAGTATTAGGTTTTCCATCATTTGCTTATCTTCATACCGTAGATTTTGGTCAGATTGCGCAATATCTATTAAATTAAAAATATCCATCCAAAAGTCCATACTTTCAAAATCAACACGACGAATATCAAGTTCCTGTCAATCTGTTTCACGAATTGTCTAATTTAGAATATGAAGATATTTTGAATTAACAGGCTCCATAGCAATATTGTATACAGACATGAAGACAGTTTCGCTCCGTCACTTCTCCGAAATACCTTTGACGGCAAAAAGTGCCAACAGTGTCATAAATAACAAATATTTTGATTACAAGAACGTTTGACTAGTCCACAATGTGGCCAGAACAATCCTTTGTCTTGATTCTAGATTGCCTCTATACCCTTATAGCCTTACGACAAAATTTAAAGAAATAGTTTTTAAAACCACAATATTGTATTTCTGTATGATCCTTCAACTACTTTTGCTATAGTAAACAATATTTCATTCAATTTAATGATAGAGCTTTCCTGGAACAAGTAGACACTACCTATAACGCTACTTGCTTCCAATTCACTTGTTGCACGGATTCTCGTTTAATATCCACCATAAATTGAAAAACAAAACGGCAGCAAGAAACGCCGATAACAACGGAGCAATGCATTTTGATTCGCAGATTCTGCGTAAAACTTCGTTTATTGACAATATTAACGACAACAACAATTATTCGGAAATAAATTGATTTGATTTGCGGCCGGCATTGTTTATATTATCATTGGTGTTAACTCTATTGTAAATTCTAGTTATTTCTATAGACAACAGACAACAGCACTTCTGCCGATTGTTGCAATTGTTTTTGTAAATGCTGCTCTGTTTATTTCTCGTAATTTATACTCGTATAGTGGCTTAGTGTTGACGACTTAATTGAGTTTCGCACTCAGCGAAAAGTTTCATGGTGATTTTGTGCAAATATTATGGCAACTCTGTTGCGTGGTAAAAGTTGTGCCGAAAATTGCAAATACACCCTTCAACTTTGGTGTATTTACAGCCAGGATAATTTTAGGTGTTTATGAAAATTGTTCGAAATATATGAGCAGAAATATCGAAAACTTTTTTAGTTAGGTTAAGTTAGGTTAGAGCTCATGTAGTCGGATATTAACACACTATAAAGTGGCTTGAACATATCACAAATCTACTGAGGAAGTTTGCTTAACTTTCTGCTATTTCACCCGGATGACTAAAAGTATGAAATCCGATGTATTTTAGCCTTAATTTGACAAAGGCAACACATTAGAAAAGACAGTGTTATGATGATTCTCCATCATCATCTTTCAAACAGCTTAAGAAATAGACATTCAGTAAAATAGTTAATCTCATCGCATGAGTTCCGCTCGTGTTTTCGCTTTGAGCTCCTATAACAATTTAAATGTGAACTTTGCCAAAGGCGAGGAGCTCACTACACATCAAACGATTTACTCTGTGTCCGAAGGACTTTGCGATTGCATATTTCTTAATATTTGACTAGCGTCTGCCGAGCCCGCCTGAGACCTAACCACCGCAAGAGGACAGCAAGATGTCCTACCTGTTCCTGATCTGCATTTAGGTAGGTGAGACTAAAGTACTTGACCCAGCTAGCTCTTTAGACTTGGAGATTCCTGCAATTTCTCTATGGCCAAGCACTCAAACGAAAGTTGTAAGGAAGCAGAGATAAGAAATCGAAACATAACCTATCAAGTTTTGAGCGGTCACCGAGCTCAAGGTTAACATAGTCTCCTTGTCAGATAGTCAACACTCTGAAAGAGGTGGCAATCAATTTCGGTCTAATGGCAGCCATATCTGCACAGAAAACTTGAATGAAAAGCGGAATTGCCGCCAATATGCTCCTCGACCAACCAACCCTTTCCTCAAGCTAAAAACGCCCTTCTCTTTCAGCGACTCCTTCCTTCCCATACCTCACTCAAACGTATATCAGCAAATAAATCACTGCCAGGGGTAGGCTCATTCATGTATTTTGGAATGAAATCAAAGTATGAAAAGATTACAGAGTGCCCAGGCCTAGGTTTTAGATCGATTTTTGAAGCAAGGTGTGATTAAAATACAGAAAATATTGGGATGCCTAAAAAGTTTATCGGCTACTGTATATATTACCTCTGTTGTACTATTTTTTTTCTGTCATTGTTCAACCAGAATAACGAAGGTATATGTTTTATATGGGGTATTATTTTAAGAAAGCAATCCTATCTAGTTTCATTAAGATAACTTATACTGCTTATTGACCGACTTTTTCATTAAGAATTTGTCAAAGACTATGAAGGGTATATCTTCGGTACTTGCAGGCTAGAAAACCCATTAAATTCATTAATGAAAATGCATGCTATCAGAAAATGAGGTTGTTCTCAAATGTCAAGTTGTTAGAAAATCAAGAATAACAACCGCATTAGTTGTCAGTTAATAGCTCTAACCGAGTGCAAACAACAATAATTGCATAATAATAAAAATGCCAGATATCCTGGCAATACACGCAAAACTTTCCGAGCTAACTATTTTCACCTGTTCGTGTCCTTCCTGTCGACTTTGCATTGTTCAAATTGTATGAATTTTTAATAGTTGTTGTTATGTTATTAGATATGTAGCAAATGCCAACCGGCATCCCTGTAGGAAATATGAAAATTCTTGGAAGTACACAATTGATGGAAAAGTAGTTAAAATCGGCATAGTTGCTCATTAGTAAAAAAAAATGTCATTTAAAAACGAAATTTCGCAGAGTATGACGTAAAAATTCTTAAAAATGTTTCAAAACAAGTTGTTTTAAGTAAAAAGCATGAGTTATATTCATTTTCTGTTTTGGAATCATGGCAATTATTTGATATTTTTGGTGTTTGGATTGTTGATTCTCTTTCACTTTGCCCTCCAAAAGCCTGACAACTTTCTCAGGGGGCACTTAAATATTGCCCCTCTCAGCGCAGACATCCATATGTGAAAGAAAAATTGTTTTCCAATGCACAGTCCACTCATTTAAGGATACAATCACATAAGTGGGTCTTCAAACAGTGTTATTCACAAGGCTGTGTGTTTAGGAAAAAGCTTTAGCGTGCCATTTGTCTGTCACTTTCTAATGAACTGAGGTGAACTACTCTTATATACACAATTAAACACATTTCCATATATATAACGACTGTGGGTTGTCGTTTTCATATGACTTTATGTCCTTTCAAATGATAATTGTTTTGTTTTTCGCAAAAGACACGAATATTGAATTGAATAATTTAACCTTCGACATTAAAAAGCAATTTAGTCGATCAGCAAAATCAAATTGTGTCAGAAGAACAACAATACCACATTACGTTTTAATCAAGCTGTGGGTAATTACATAAAGTCAGGTTGTGTTAAGTTCACAATAGTTGAAAAAATGTGTTTATTCTCTTTGATGAGGGCCTTTGTTGAGCCTAAACAATAGGTTCCTTATACAATTGAAGGCAAAGATGTGGATGACGAAGAAAATATGTATATTTGGACAGATATTGAAATGAGGTACAGCGAAAATGTTATTAAAACTGAATGAATTGAATGAATACCGAAACAAATTCAAAGGGACTAAATTGAAATTCTATATTTGGGTATTATAAGAGAAAATTCAATCAAGGTTTCGGCCGATTTCAGTCGCATTTCTATTGTTCATAAAAAATCATTGCTAAAATAATTGCTCAATATCTTCTTCTTCTTTACTGGCGTATACACCGCTTACGCGATTATAACCGAGATAACAACACTGCTCCAGTCGTTTCAAGAACCCAGGTCCTTCTCCACCTGGTCTTTCCAACGGAGTGGAAGTCTTCCTCTTCCCCTGAGGGGAAGATTGTACCTGCTCCCTTAAGTTCTGTAGCTCGAATTATTTTCTCCAAGAACAGATTGAAGAATTCGCATGCAAAGGAGTCGCCTTGTCTGAAATCTCGTTTGGTATCGAACGGCTCGGAGAGGTCCTTCCCGATCCTGACGAAGCTGGGGTGAATGGCAGTACTCAACGACGGAGTCTCTCTCCCACCACGAATCTCACACCGAATTTGCCCTCCTTTATATGGCAACTGTAGTAAATGCCACAAGGACTTATTCGCCTCGGGCCTTGTCCCATCCATCGTATTTCTTGGACGGCGGTGATGTCAGCTTTTACTCTAACGAGGATATCAATCAGCTGGGCAGCGGCACCTCTCCAATTAAGGCACCGGACATTCCAGGAGCATGGGCTTAAATCGTAATCCTTAATGCGTTTGGCATGGTCGTCATCAATAGGGGAGTCTATCATCCGAGGCTGTTTGTTCCTTTTCATTGGGGAGTTTTTTACGTGGTGAGTCCCAAACCCAGTGCACAACCCTGTGGAGGGGGATACTTGGTCAAA
Organism: Bactrocera dorsalis; assembly: GCF_023373825.1. Classification (NCBI taxonomy): domain Eukaryota; kingdom Metazoa; phylum Arthropoda; class Insecta; order Diptera; family Tephritidae; genus Bactrocera; species Bactrocera dorsalis. The sequence goes on along the minus strand of NC_064304.1, from coordinate 27,079,894 downwards.
GACTGGAAATCGTGAGCTGCTTGAGTCATATGTAGAAGAATCCCATGTGAATGGCAATCAGAGAACTTTTCTCACTCGCGTGAACTTCTACACATGACTCCATCCTCCTCCTGAGCTGCTTGAAAAGTGAGTAATCTTTTATAGGTTTAAGTACTCTTCACTGGATACCATCCAACTACGGCTTTTGAAGATATTCAATGTTAAAAACAGACTATGATATTATTTTCCTTCGTCAAGGTGCTTCTGCCGTAGTCTCGAGATCATAATCCATATATTATTTTTGCTTTTCTTATATATTCTTTATATGATCTTGGAAGATTCTAATAACTGTGCCAGTCGAAATAGTTTGGCTACACTAAGCTGCTTCCTGCAATCTATCTCTGACTTTTAAAGCTCGAGGGCCTAATTGTTCCCCTACTTCGTGTTATACGTATTTTACCAACCACTTCTAATGCGCGGCGGCAAGATTCCATAAAGATGTTTAGGTAGTCCTTGTTCTAAGGTAGAAATCGATGATTCCTGAAATCGTTGACTATGACTATATCATTATTTTTTCTAGTATACATACATTCATTGTAGCGATCTTCCCAAAATGACCATCAAGGCTTTCCTTTCCATCATACCTGCCTTAATCTTTTCTTCGCGGTTTGATGTGTATGGTATAATTTGTGGTTTGGTGTTCTCAGTCTGCAAATGCGCCCAATTAGCCCATGGGCTCTGAATAAGGACGAAGTCCGGCTGCTTTTTTACCACGCGGTTAAATAGGGTTCCAAAGCAATATGAAACAAAATTCAAATTATCCAAAAAATTAAAGATAAACGTAAAATTCCTTCAAGGTCCACAAGACGCACATACCTCTTCATTTAAAATAAATTTTTAGCAAGCCTTAGAAACATATTAACATAAAAAACTAAATAAATGCATGAGGGCTATAAAATTCACAAATTCCTAACGGCATAATTTGCAGGGCTTCATACAGAAATAAAATATTGAAATTAAGTAGCTTTCACCACTCAAAACGATGAAGTGCAACTTTGTGCAAGTGTGCGTGTGCAAATAATTCCAAAACTAATTACTTTCAGCAACACGAGAGTGGAAAGTGGAGAGTGGAGAGTGCTAAAGATCCAACTCAGCATGTGCAAGCCAAAGCATAACTTCGGTACTTAAGTTCAATGTCAGTAGAGCAAGTAACATGCAGCCAGAGCGAGTATAACCTCAAACATACACGTGTAGAAATAAGCAGAATATCAAAAGCAATAGAAATGTTCGTATGTTTGTGTATGTGTGTGTGTGAAGGTACACTAATTTTGAGTCAGGGAGTATATTTTATGAAATAAGCTTGCAACAACAATGTACCACTTCCTAATTGGCGCTGACTCTGCAACGAATGGCTTATGCACATATGAAAACAGTGGTGTGAAATATAAATGCATAGCACACTTTATGACAAATATGATACCAAAGTCGTAAGCTCAAGCTTTCATATTCATGTTGAAGATCGAACACCAGGGCTTCAAATAAAATAATATGCTTCTTTATGGTTCTATGGCTATTTGAAGGACCTATGATTGATGCACCTCCTTAATATTTGCTCGAAATAAGAAAAATTTCAAACTGATACCTGAAAAACTGAGGTACTAGTTCATGTATATACCATGCAGACAGGCAGACAGATATGGCTAAATCGACTCACCTCGTCACAAACTTCTTAGCAAACTTAATTTACACTATTCAGGGTATAAAAATATGAGGTTCTAAGGTGGAACAAGTTTTTTATGAATTCGCCCTGCTTAGGGTTAGACGTAAAAACAAAAATCGTATTTTTTATTTTGCTTAGTAAAGAAAAACCTTTAGAAATGTGAGAGAGAGAGTGAGGTAGAGAGCTAGAAATAGAGAGAGATAGAGAAAATTTGAAAGAAAATTGAGAGATATTGAGAAAGGAGAGAGTGAAATGGCGAGCTAGAAAGAAAGAGAGGTAAAGAAAGTTAGAAATAGGAGAGAGTGAAGCAGATAGCTAGAAAGGAGAGAAAGAGAGGTAGTTAGCTAAAATAGAGAGAGGTAGAGAAAGTTAGAAATAAGAGAGAGATTAACGTAGAGAGCTAAAAGGAAGAGACAGAGAAGTAGAGCAAGTTATAAAGGGAGCAAAATATTTTTATAATTTCTCACTAAATACTGATTTATAACTCAAAGCAAGTGTGTAGAGGGGTGCACTGGAAGACGAGAGAAAGTTAGAAAAAGAGGAGAAGGCAAAATTGGAAAGAGAGAAATAAACAAATCTATAGAACTTCACTATGTAACTACAGGCTTATCGCTCAAGAGAGATAGAGTGAGTAAGAGAGGGAAAGAGTGCCAAAAAAGGAGACAAAGTTAAAAAGAAAGAGGAAGGATAACTTGAAAGAGCGCACTAAGTAAATTTATAATCTCTCTCTTTCTAAATACTAGTATATCACTTAGGAAAGAGAGAAAGGAGTAGACTCTCGTCTATAAATAGAAAAAAAGAAGGCAATTAGAAAGAGATAAAAAGTGCATAATGTGCATACTTACTCACTAAATAAAAGTGTCTCACTCGGCTGAGAAAAAAAGAGAGGGAGAGAGAAAAAGCATTATAAAAAGAGCGGGTAGAGATGTTCGGAATGAAAAAAAAACTGTTTCATTATACCTCACTCTTGGACAAAAAAGTGTTCCATTCAGCAGTGCTCCTTTTTCCAACGCAGCTGTACACATACATTAGCCATAACATACACTTGTATGGTGCGAAAAATTCACCTTTATGAACTTCGCCAACCCATTTGGCTCATCTAGCTGAGCAGAAGTAATTAAAATATACTAATAAAATTTTTGAGGTGCAACTTAATGTGTTTCACTGCCAAAGCTTTGCGTGCTTCTGCTGACTATGCACAGCTAAATGTGTTATGTACTCTTCGCATATGTAGTATGTGTATTAATGTCAGCTAATATGGTGGACGCAAGTAGGTGATGTCAGTAATGGCAAGCAATTATTCTATTTGAAAAATTCGTACAAAACTAGCTGAACACACATACATATATGAAAGACTCCCTGTTTATATAAGAAGAGTTATGAGCACATAACGCATATTTTAGCATAAACATACATATTTACAACTGAGTATATGAAAAGCGCTACGGGTGCAATTTGTCTGCAAGACTATGTCACCGTCACTCACCCACATGCATACTGAAACAAACCACAAACAAGAATCAGCAAACCAAAGCCAAGCTTTACATTTGTCGTCAGCAGCACAAAGAGGCAGCAGCTTAGGCGTTAGAAGACGGTTAATGCATATTAATTCTAATCGTCTTATGTGACACACTATACCTACAGCGCTCATAAATAGCATTGGCATAAGAAACTTTGTGCTGTTATTGCTGTTGAAATTGTCTACAGCACCGAAATTGGTATATTTTGTGACTGTTGATTGCCATATTTCTGCTGATTGCTCATTGTTGGCGTTGTCGGATGCACACAACGGCCCAACCCAAAGCGTCCCACACCGCTTATTAAGCACAAAGACAGACCAACAGAGGCACAGACCCGACCAGGCAGCAGCAGCAACAGCAAAGACGTCAAGCTCATGTGGACTGAGTTGTATAATAAAAAAATATTGAATGCAAATATATTAAGTGAACACTTGCCAAGCATATGTATGTATGTATGGTATGTATATATTTGCAAGTGGTTGTGTTTGCGCATATGGCACTTAATGCCGATTATTCGCAGCCTTGTCATGCCTCAAATTCACTGACTAATTGCAAATGTTTTGTCGCACAAACAATGCTTGCCCACACACGTGTCGGCGCTGCCAACTTCATCCGCCACTAACTGCCGCTAAATCTTAATGTGTTTCTATGTGTGTGAATGTGTGCGCGTGTGTGTGTGCGCTTATTAACTGATCTTCAATTAATACGTTTGCCGCTAATTTTTTGTCTCACAACTGTCGTTTGTGCCACCAAATCGTTTGCATGTATTCGTACGCGCGCTCATTTAGCCAGCAACCAGCGAAAACGACGAACGCGAAAATCTTCTAATCAAATATTAATTGTTTACATATACATATTACGAATGATAGTGTTATTTTGTTGCTTTTTTTGTTGTCGCCACTATCTTCCGACATAATGAAAATGCATCTGATTGTCAAATGGAATTGTTTCTCTTGTTGCAGGGAGCTGCAAGCCACCACTTCCACTGGTGGTGAGTGGATCAAGGATTATACGCGCGGTTCGAGCGGCGCTGTCGATCATTTGCCGACGACGGATGTGCTGCGCCGAAGTATACGACGTTCCTGGACGATATCAAGTGAGTGGAAATTGATAATTGATATTAAAGCTAATAATATTCAAATTATTCGATTATGTCAGTGTTATTATTTGAGAAAAAGTTGTTTAAATAGCACTGTAGGTGTAGGTTATACTATGCTTTGTGCTTTTGTGGACTTGAGTGAAGTAAATGGAATGAAACAAATAACATATGCAATATATTTTATAAAACAAAAGTTTGAAAAGTGCTGTATTTTTGGTTGATTTTTTTTTTTTGTTTTTTTTTTGGAATTTGAGTAGTCAGGCTAACAGAGAGGCTAATATACTACTGTGGCCAAAAAATAGTAAGACTTTTTAATTTAAATTTCGCACGAAAATCTATTCGTCGAAATAATTTTTTTCTAGGTTTGTGTTACTGTCAGTGACATCTGTGTCAAATAACACATCAAACTTATCATTAGTGTTTAGTATAGGCGTGTCATCCTGAAGTTTATTAAGTGCATTCGGCGATTTCTTCGATGGGTGAGCTTATTCAACAAAGAAGTTTCATTAAAATTTGTGTGCGAAATCAAATTTCTGGTGCTGAAACGTTCAGAATGTTACAAAAAGCCTTCGGTGATAATTGTTTGTCGCGAGCAAGAGTGTTGATTGGAAGCCAGGGCAGCCATCAACATCAACTGATGATCAATACGTCAATAAAATAAAGCTCTTTGATGCTTGAGAATCAATGATTAACAGATCTTGCTGGCATCGATAGATTATTGGAAGGATCAATGAGAACCATTTTGAAAGATAATTTTTGGCTACGAAAAGTGAAAGCACGATTAATTCGAAAATCGCTAAATTTTTTCGAAAAACAGCTTCCCATTAACGTCTGTGAAACAATACTTTTCCACTACCAGGATGTCACTAAACATATTATTAGTGGCGATCAGTCTTGAATCTATGCTTATGATCCAGAAACAGAGGATCAGTCAGTCGAATATCGTGGCAAAGGTGAGCCGAAGCTGGAAAAGCTAAGTCAAAACAGTTCATAATCAGCGAAATTTAAAAAAGAATGCTGTAACCTTTTATTTTTGTTTTCTATAAAGTACTACAATTGTTTTTAAGTTTTGAAAATATGTACACATATGAAAAAAATATTCTCCTTAGTCACGATAACAAAATAATGTAAAATTTGCAAAACAAAATTTGGTATTTTGAAAATTTCGGTATACCTCTCTAATGAGACATCCACGAATTCTTCTCTTGTACGAATTCAACTCGATTACTTTGTTGTTGCGTTTACATGTAAGACGGAGACAGCTAATACAAAATTGATTAATCTGAGCCATAAGCCAGTAAAAGGAATGTTTGAATATCACTGTGTTATAATAATGTTTGTGTTTTTTATATTTGAGATAAATTTTAATGAAGTTTTACATATTATATAAATACCAAATTGACTCGGACTGATCTATATAAACTTCGCGCGCTTACCGAATAATAATTGCTAAAAATGTATTTCCTATATTGAAACTACCCTCTTTGTGTTCGTGTGAAGTTTACGATGCGAAAAGTTTGTCGGGTATTTTTACAAATATATTGAATCGATGGACTCATGACGAGTTCTCTGAAGTGTATTTTTATACTACTGAACAGGGTATGTATATTAAGTTTGTCACGAAGATTGTAACATCCAGAAGGAAGCGTCGGAGACCCTATAAAGTATAAATATATAAATGATCAGTATACTGAGCAGAGTCGATTTAGCCATGTCCGTTTATTTATCTGTCTGCCGGTCTGTCTGCACATATGTGAACTTGTCTCTCAGTTTTTGAGATACCGTTTTGAAATTTTGCAAACGTCATTTTCTCTTCAAGAAGCTGCTCATTTGTCGGAATGGCCGATATCGAACCACTATAACATATAACTGTCACACAAACCGAACGATCGAAATCAAGGGCTTGTATGGAAAACTTTCGCATTTGACGTGGTATCTTCATGAAATTTGGTATGAGTTGTTGTTAATAGAAATAATGTAATATCGGAAGAAATTCTTCAGATCGGGTCGGATCGGGTTTATTCATCGTTGCCAATGCGAAAAATTTATGGCCCAACTTCCGCAGAACCTTTCTCTCGAAAATTCGTAACATCGACACATTATTGTTGTTATCGTCCATGCTTCTGCACCATATAATCAAACGGGGACGATGAGTGACTTATAGAGTTTGGTCTTTGTTCGTCGAGATAGGACTTTACTTCTCTATTGACTAATCAGTCCGAAGCAGCACCTGTTGGTAAGAGTTATTCTTCATTAGATTTCGAGGCTGACTTTGTTGTTGGTGTTAATGCTGGTTCCAATATAGACGAAATTATCTAAGACTTCGAAGTTATGGCTGTCAACGTGACGTCAACGGACACGAGTGCGTCGAATGTTTGCTTCATGACAGGAGATATTTCGTTTTGCCCTCGTTCACTACCAGACCCATTTGCATCGCTTCCTTGTCTAGTCTAGAGAAAAAAGAACTAACCGCGCCGGTTGTTTAGGCCAATGATAACAATATCATTGGGGTACGCTAGCAGCTAGTGAAGCAGCCGCACGATAGGGAGTCACCTTTTCTAAAATTTCGTTTGGTATCGAACGGCTTGGAGTGATCCTCCCCGACCGTGACGGAGCTTTTGGTATTGTTCAACGTCAGTTTACACAGTCGTATTAGTTTTGTGGGGATACCAAACTCAGGCTGTCGAAAGCAACTTTTAAATCGAAGAAGAGGTTATGTATGTCGATTATTTTTTAACGAGTGTTTTCCAAGATGTGGAACATGGTGAAAATCTGGTTAGTTGTTGAATTTCCAATCCTAAAGTAACTCTGATAAGATCCAATCAGTTTGTTGATGTTAAGGAGCGGTTGAAATCCGCCAGACAGCACCGAAATTAGATAACGAATGACTGTAAGCTAGTAATCTGGCCAGTAGAAACAGTTGGAAGACCATCCAAAGGAACCATGTTACACAAATAGTGAAGTATGTTGGAAGGGCCGTCATTGTATGGGGTTGCTTCGCATACAGGCATGTAGTACCTCTACAAAATTCTATGGAATATATCCGTTTTTGTGGAAATGAGTACTTGTCGTAAACGGATTCATGGAACGACAGACAGACAGTCAGATCGATTTCAACTCGTCTCGCCTCTCTTATATACGCTTATATTTATTTCGATTAGCTTGAGGTGATGCAAATAACCGTTAGTTTAAAAAATATGCTGACATATTATATGCTTGCTCTTTCATTTCCGCTTAGCACGAATACTATGTAGTCATTACTCAGATAAATTCTAAAACTTTGTTTCTTTTTCCAGATCCCGAAGACGATTCGAATAATCAAAACCCACAAAACCCTGTCGGCGACAATCTTTATCCGCAACAAAAGAACCTTATCGAAGCACAATCCGCTGGCAGTTACCCTTCACTCATACGCCAACCCTCACAACAAAGGCCACACCCCGCCCCCTACCAGAGTGGGAGTGCTATCGGTATCAGCGGCGTGGGCACCACACATCCACATCCTACAACCGACTATTTGGTGAATTCACAACGTCGCGTCCTACGCCAATCGACACTACCCAGCTCACTGGCCAACAACGATCCCAATCTGAGTGGTAGCGGCGCCAATTTGGCCAATTATAATTACGTGAATCTCACGGCGCCCACATCGCCGCATCAAATGCAAAAAAGTCCGATTTATCCGAGCGCCTACAACAGTGATGACGTCATACACATGAGCGCAGCCGAATGTGATAATTATCCACAACAAATGCAACCACAGCAACAACCTATGAACATACAGCCGCAACCGCAGCAACAACAGCCGCCGAGTGTTATTAATCCCCAAACGCACCATCGCCTACAGGTACGTATATGCTGACCATGAAAACCAACAGAGCATGCAACATTTGCGGCATGCCACAAACATTTGCATTTTCACACATCACCTACACGCCCATGTATCTATATCGAACTAAAATAAACTTTTTTTCCATCCACCCACAGGTGCGCCGACAATCAACCCTCCCGGCTAATCCCTGCCAACCGCCCATGTATCTGTCGACATCACCAAACCGCCCGTACAGTCGTTCACCGGAGCGTTCACCGGGCGAGCAACGTTATCCGCCATTCATGCGTCAAACCTCCTTCCCGTGCAACATGTCGGAGCCACCTACGCAACAGCAGCAGCAAACACATCTCAATTTAGGCACTACGCCGCCGAACCAACCTTATCCTCGGAAATTACTGCCCACATCACCCAACTATCAAGGATCGGTCATCTATCAGCAACAACCCACGCAGCAGCAGACACCACCACAGCAGGCATGCCAATCAAATTACGACCCACAAGCGGGCCAAACGCAACCGACGGATGAGTGCGACTACACACAAGTTGTACCGAAACCACGTATGCTGCGTCAAGCTACCTTACCCAATCCAGATCAGCATGTCAAGCTGCTACCCACCTCGCCACCAAAGCGTCAAACTTCACCACAATATCGTCGTTCGCCGGAGTTTATGCGCCAACAGACCCTACCGAATCCAGAAGCTTTCAGCGGAAACTCGCTCGCGGTGCCACCAGGACAGTCACAAGCTAAATTCATGCCGCTCTCACCGCGTCACAAGCAAAACTTTCTCTTTCCGAATGTGCAGAACCCACGACAATTCCTATCGCAACAACATGTGCCCGCCGTTGGCGCTGGCAGCGGTGAAGTAAGCACCACCACCAACACCGCCGGTGAGCAATACTCGAGCAGTCAAAGCGTGAATATACAGTCACGTGATCATGCGAAAATGATCAAGGTGCGCAGCCACAGCAACGAGGAGTACTCGATAACCAAGCCGCACCACGCGGAGAATCGGCGCTTACTGCCAGAGATACCCACAAATCGCGCAGCCACGTAAGTAACTAATATAAAAATATATAATTGTCAAACATATAGCATAACAAACTCTGCTTTCCATTACATTCAACAGTCGCTCGCCTAGTCGGCTGGTGCGTCAAGATTGTGTCAAAGATGAACGCAGCAATGCGCCCGATTCAAATGCACGGACATTTGGCGACGCCAAGCACCAGTACAACCAATACCAGAATCTCGATGAAGATGCAGACAATCGCCCGGAGTATATGGACTACTTTGGCGACAGCACCAACAGCTTCTTGGAGGCCGACGAGGTGCAATACGAGAAGAACTACAATGCGGGCTTCAGCAGCGAACCGCGTATCATCTACAATGATGGTTCCGACGATGGCAGCTATACACAATACCAACACCCCATAGTACACAGCGCTGAAAATGTACGCACGCACGATCAAAGCTATAGCTACTATGGCCCAGATGGCGGTTTGAGTGGTCAACCTCTGACAACAGGTCTGAGCGCCAGCGGTGGTGCATTGCCACGTACTCCGCAAATGCACAACCGACTGCGGCGGCGGCAATCGCGTGAGTTGCAAATGCAACAGGAAGAGCTTGCACATCTGAATCGACAATCAGCTCCTGGTATAGGTACGACAGAGACCACTGCAATGGGCGTTGCAAATGGTGGTGGTAAAGCTGCGAATGGCGAGACACAACACGACACACATGAAAGACGCAAACCCGAACAAATGCGCTCGGTATCGGAGGACGGTGCCAAAACGAGTCCACAAAAACCAGTCACAAGACGTTCGTTGTCACATCCCGAAAAGGAGACACAAGTGAGTGATGGAATTTTACACATTCGAAACATAAATAAATTAACAATTCCCTGCGTTCTCTTTACTTTCAGGCAACCAAAAAAGTTGAACCCACGAAAATACCAAGCCCAAGACCCTTGGCTGATATTTTAGATAAGTCACGAACCAATACGAAAATCCCAACACCACGACGTCGCAATAGTCGTGGCACAAATGGTGCTGATGCAGAAGAAAGTGAGTAAATTACCGGGAAATCAGTTATTTATATGCTGCGCTGTGATGCTAGAATAGAACTTACTCTTGTAAGCGAAGACTAACAGTTTTTGACAGGATATAAATGCGGGATTCGGGAGGAATTTAGTAAATCCCTCTATGAATATCGAGAGACTAGGTTTTCCACCAGGATAACCGCCTTGGACTAAGTGAATCCGAAAACTACTAAGTTTTTATCAAGAGAATCTTATAAGTTGACAAATTACTTGAGACGGTTAATATCAATTCTTAGGGCCGTAGAGAGATATCCGGAACTGGGGGAGGATATAAGATAATTTCCTGCTGAGCCATCACTTGTTGCAGAGAAAAATGAGAAATCTGGACACGGGAGGAACTGTCCCCGATCTCCTTCTTACTTTCCCCTCTTGGTCACTGCCAATTCTAGCCAATTTGTCAAACTGTACGATACATACTCTAAGCAAGGGACCTTGCAATTAGTGGGGTTGATTTCCAGTCAACAAAGTCAGAAGGACAAACGATCAGTGCAAATGAATCTAAAAATTCAAAGGCTGGGAAAGTCAGATCCTTTACAATATATTTCGGGGGTGTGGGGAATGTTAATTATCTATGGCATTTATTATTTGAAGATTATCCTTTTAAATTTTGACCACGGCATCGTCTCAGCTGGTCCATCCGTTGAGTTCAATTTCCGATGACTCGTTAGATCATTTCGACTGGTAACTGGCGAAACACATGCATGATGTTTTACTACAAACCCTGAGTCGAAACGTGTTTGTCCGCATACTCTTTAAATTTTACGTATCCTGACAGGAAAATGTCTAACGGTGTTATATTATACAATCTTGGTGACCAATCGAACGACCCAAAACATGAAATTATCTGTTCCCTGAAATGTTCTCTCATTAATATATTGATTGATGTGATGTGTGGGAAGTGGTGCCGTCTCGTTGAAACCAAATGTTCCTGAGATCACTACCTTCAATTTCAGGCATCAAATAGTCGGTTATCATGGCGCGACCATCGCCATTGACGGTTGTGTTCTAACCGGCATCATTTTTGAAGAAATATGGACCGCTGATTTCACCGGTCCACAAACCACACAAAACCATGGTGTTATCTCAATGGAATGGCAGTTCTTGAATCTCTTCAGGTTTCTCATCGTCCCAAATGCGGCAACTTTGCTTGTTTACAAAACCCATTTAGCCAGAAATGGACCTCCTCGCTGAACAAAATTTTGCTCGTAAGCATCGGATCTTTCTGGAACCTTTCAAGAGCCCATAGAGTGAAGCGAAGTCGCTTGGGAAGGTCGAGTGGCTTTAATTTTTGCACAAGCTGTATTTTGTACGCTTTCAATTTAAGATCTCTATGTAAAATGCGCCAAGTCGTACACTCTCAGCTACGGCTGCTATATTTTCTTCAAAAAATCATAATCTTGTTTTACACGAATTCACCCTATTCCTTGCTTAAAGCAATTTGTTCAGAACAAATGAAGGTTTGCACCAAAAAATTTACTTAATTCCCTAATTATGCTTGACTTATTTTAATTATCTCTCACCTCTCTCCGCAGGCACCAACAAACCCTATTCGAACGAAAGACGAAACTCCGATTTATCCCTCAAGTCGGCAACGGCAAGTAAAAAACACGACGAGCATGAACAAAAAACACAATTTTCGCATATAAAAGAAAATGGCAACAACAAATCACCGGAACAACAAAAGGAAATAAATGAGAATAGCAAAGCAGCAAAGGACAATAACAACAGCGATCAAGCAAAAACTGCTGAAGAAACACAAGAAAAGAAATCAACAAATGACACAACAGAGAGCAATAAAGGCGCCGCAGTGGAGGGCAAAGCGACCGTACCAAAGGTGGGTGGTAGAGGTTATGGTACATGGGTTGAGCATTTAAACGCAAGTCGTTGCCATGCAATTTGTTTTCCTTAATATTTGTTTCTTTTGACTATTGGTTTTTGCTGATTTTGTCACTCAGCCGCAGACGCGCATGTTATAATTGACAGGATATATGAAAGGATTCACAACTTCTGTGACATAATTAAGTGAGCGAGCGCACGAGTCGCAGGATAAAGTATTGTAAAGCAGTAACTTTGTGTATATTTTATTTTTTTTTTTACTCATTTTTATACCCCGATCAGCATGGCTAGCTGGGACGACTTGGCGATATGCGTCTGTCTGTCTTATAAACGCGATTTAGTCGTCGGTAGGTAGCATCGATTTCGGTAGCTTATAGCTACGATACTAGCTGAATGATCTAAATCAAATTCTTGTATGGACAACTTTTTTATATGACACGATATCTTCACGAAATTTGACATAGAATAATGTCGAAAGCAGCGGTATAATTTCTGAATAAATTGTTCAAATCGTGCCATTATAGCATATAGCTACCATACAAACTGAACCCTCAAAATCAAGTACTTGTATGGAAATGTTTTTCATTTGTCGAGAAATCGTGTCGAATTTTGGCATAGGTTATTTTCCATAGCTTCGCTATAAGTTCCGAACAAATTGTTCAAATCGGATCTCTATATCATATATCCACCATACAAATCGGCCGATACAAATTTTATTTTTGTATGAAAATCTTTTATATTTCACAATATTTGGCATGGCTTATTGTAAAAAAAAACGCTATAATATTTGTAGAAGTATTCCAGATCGGTCAACTATAACATATACATGCATAGCTACCATACAAACTGAACGCTCAATATCAAGTCCTTATATGTAAAACTTTTTTATTTGTGTAGGGAATTATAAATATTTTTTCTTGTTTCTTATTCAAAACTCAAACTTCTCTTAACTTGAAAATTGTCTACCGTTACTACAGCAACACACAACCACTCTGGGTGAACAGGAGATCCAGAATGCTGTTGAGGCGGCCGCCGTCATCTTCAAGAAAGTCGTACTGCAGCGTCGGCAGGAAAAAAAGGCAGCCGAAGAGGGTAAGTGTCTAAGTTTGATTGCATTTCTTTGGCAAATTCATACACTTACTAAGCGCATATATACTTACGCACGGTGTTGGTGTTGTATTTACGTTTATACTTAACCGTTAATTACTTTTGGCAAACACTTGTCGCTGTGCTTTGGCGTAGTAGCTGGTGGTGGTTATGGTGAGAGTGCACTTTCATGAAATTACATTTGTGTTTTTCTAACATTAGATGGTAGTAAAGTGTGACAGCGAGCTAAAAAATCTTATTTTTTGCTTTAACTGAGAGGCAAGCCTTCGAAAATCTTTGCTGTTTAAATACAAGTATATGAACGAGTATATGTTTGCTTTGCGACAATTTTCATAATTGCCATAATTAGATTAATATGCAAAGTTAGATTTACAGATTTACATAAATGTACATTTATATGCTAATGTAATATGTGCTTTCCTCAGTTATGTATTTTAAATTCTTATCCCAGACCACTTAGTATGTGCTTTTCTACATTTCTCTGCTGCTGTCACTCATGCCACAGTTATTCTGTGTTGAGTTGACATTCCATTCTGACATGTACAAGTACATATGCCTTCATTCAGCAAGCAATGTCCTGACAACATTATGGTATGCTGTAACACATTTTAATTATTTGAGTGAGCGACTGCTGTGATTTCAAGTTTAGAAAAGCGAATATAACAGAGATTAATAAAATTAGTTATAAAGGGAGATTCATTTCGACATACATACCGCTGGCTTTACTCTTAGCTTAATGAAACCCAGGGAAGATTTTATTAGTATGTGGCCTGTTGTTTGTATGAGCTATTGACTAAAATAATTAAAATCGATTCAGTGCAATTTTAACTTTGATTGTAATACATTCACGGGCGGCTGTGATCCTTGCAAGTTTCTTGAGTATAAAATGTGCGGTTACACTCAAACTTAACACTCCCTTATTTATGTTTTTTTCGTGTTTAATAAATATTGTACAAATCTAAAATACCGTCAAATTAAGACTCTTGACTCTTTGACTGGGTTCCGAAATTTCTCTAACTTAAAATTAAATCTGACTTTAGTACTTTCTAAAGCACGCTTGCATATGTAGTAAGTACACATACATACATATTAATTGTATGCGTCAATTACTTTCATACTTTGTCAAAAATGATATAATTGCTCTCCTGCTTTCGTAAAGATATTAAGTTAGCTCCCAGATGTCTTGCAGTATCACTTACAAATTCGCTTACAATTTTCGAAAGCTATAAAAGCACTTTATGACACCTGTCGCAAGCTATCAAATGGCTTAAAGGATGTACTCTAATTCACACACATGCATATACATATGTATGTAGGTGTAAGTAAGGCAACTTTTTCAACAAAGCTGCTTACTCCTTACAATTCACAGCTACTAAGACATTTATAATTCTATTGACAGATGTAACTGCTATCAAAACTCCAAATTTTTATACTTTTGCAATATGTGGAAGAAAAATACCGTAATTTTTATTGACAAGTGACTCTTTTCGACATCTACAGCTGAAAAGAAAAGTGAATAATAATTTATCGCGTGCCAATATAATATCAGAGGAAAATAAAAATGTATTTTTGGAAAAATAAAAATAATAAATTCTGCCGATTTTAGTGATTCCCACGTCAAAAAGGCTTCAAAGAACCTAAAACTTTTCCGCGGTATAATATTGGGATGCCATTTTGAAGGCAACTATGAATAAAATCGAAATTGCTATAAGCATGTTACAATAAAAGCTATTCAAAAAGAAATGTTCGAAATATCGTCCATACCTTTTTTTGTATTAGGTATAACAAAGGAATACTTGTATAGTTAAGTATAACTTGATTATTACTGGTAGTAAATTTTTTCGAACATGCGTTGAAAGGCTACTGTCATTAGATGTCTTCTTCGGTATACGATATGGCGTATATGTATTCAACAGCAAGAAAATTGGGTGCCGTATGAATTTAAGAAACGTTGAAAGATGATTTTATATGTCAGAAAATGGCTTAGACGTTACAAAATGATGTCCAATTGCATCGGATTATGCCTTGTGATGAAAAATGATGCCATTGCGACAACCCTAAACCAAAAAGTGCATACGTGAAATCTAACCAACCAACGAAGTCAACATCAAAGCCGAATATCCATGACATCAAGGTAATGTTCTGTTTTTTGTTGAGATTAGAACAGCTTTATATATTATAAGCTTCAAATAATACCGGGTAATACCATTAACGGGGAACGTTATCGAAAACAGCTAATCAAATTGAACCGGCTCGAAACTATTTGGAAAACACTCGCCTTATAGCCGAGACTTTCTCCCTCTGCCTATTACGAGTATTTGTTCCTTACGATACAGAACGTCCTCATTGGAATGCTGTTTATAACAGTACTGGGATCCAAGAAGAAGCTTTATTCATTCTCGGCCGCCACGACGGAGCAGTTCCTTTGGGATACAGTCCACAAATTGCCAGAAAGATAGGGAAATGTTATTGCAGATTTTCTCTTAAATACTTGCAGACTTGCAATTTGTCCAAATTTTTCTTATTTTAGAAATGAAAACCATAAAAACTTCAAATTTAATGGGGAATGTTTGTTATCATTCGAAAGAACATTATTTGGCATTATTCTTTGAAGATTATCTCTTTCAAATGGTAGTCGCCGCTACGTCTCAGATGGGCCATCCGTTGAGTTCAAGTTTCGATGAATCGTTCGAGCATTTCTACTGGTAACTAGCGAATGACACGCGTAATGTTTGTCTCTAAGTCTTGAATTCAGCGGGATTGTCCGCATAGACTTTAGACTTTACATACGTTCTTGGTGGCCAATGCGCAGGCCAAAAACATGATATTATCTGCTCACCGAAGAGTTCCCTCAATAAATCCAATGATTGATGCGATGTGTGAGATGTGACGCCGTCTTGTTGAAACCAAATGTCGCTGAGATCACGAGCTTCAATTTCAGGCATCAAATAGTCACGGTTCGGTTCGATTTCGGACGCCACTGACGGTTACGTTCTCACTGGCATAATTCTTGAAGAAATATGGATCGATGACTCCATCTGTCCCCGAACCACACCAAACCGTGTCTTCGTTCTAAATGCGGAAATTTTGCTTACATACCCAGTGAGCCAGAAATAAACCTCATCGCTGAACAAAAGTTAGCTCGAAAACGTCGGATCTTCTTAGAACTTTTCAAAAACCCATAGAACTCTTGGGGAAGTCGAGCGGCTTCAGTTCTTGTACATGCTGTATCTGTATTTTGTACCAAGTCGTTCCATACGTCAGTCCAAATTGCTGCGAACGGCGCCAAGTCGACTCTCCCCAGTTTTCGTGTACACTCTCATCTACGGCTGCTATATTTTCTTCACTGCGTTCTGGACGTGGTCTATTCTGTAGAATATTATCCAATTAATAATGCTGAGTCTCAAGATGGGTGCTGGTGTTGTGAATAGAACACTCAATAAGCAGATTATGTTGACCATAAGTTGAGCGAAGTGAACGAAACATATTTTTTACAGAACGTTGATTTTCGTTATAAAGTTGAACGATTTGTAAATGTTGTTCATGCGAAAGTCTTTCCATGATGGGATGCCAAACATTACTGAACATGACTCATGTATGATTTGTCCAAGAAAAGGCTATTGAAAAAGGTATCTCTACTTGGATTACCCGCTATTATAATGCAAAAAGAACTAATCTTATCATTTTTCACAAAACTAAATTATCCCCTTTTGTTTTTGTTGTTTTCCCCTTCTCCCATAATTTTATCTGATAAAGGCATTATGAGTTTCTGTCTCTAAAACTTGTTATGATTTTCAGCTGTCAGATAGCGCACCGAAGTTATCATATCAGCATATACTATATATTCAATTCTATACGCAAGTCATGATAAAATGTGAGAGGCTATGAGTAATAAGCTACACTTATCAATTTTTTTAGTGGATGCGTACTTTTTCAAGCACACAACTCATAATAACAGGTGTTTTAGCCAGAGTAGCGTGAAAACGTTTGTTATCTATATTATAATGGCTCTTAGAAAGGCTTTGTTTCCAAATTCTCAATTGTTCACTCTAATTACTTTTCAATGAAATAAATAAACAAACGGGGTACTTTTTTATTTCAGGGCAATACAGAGCAGTCGTCCCTGATATCGGCTGTTTCCTCGGTTTCTGAAATTATTTACTATATACATCGCTTTAACACTTCGTCATGAGACTCGTAATTTTTGGTTGTTATTATATACCTTTTTAATACGAATTTTGTAATAATATTCATAATCCCTATTAAAAATCATGCTAACTGGGAGAAGACAATGATACATGTTAATCACTACCAAAACGCTGAACAGGACGTAGAAAGGGAAATTTATTTTCTAAAACTTTCTACTTTAAAACGTTTTAATCATTTTATTTATTGGATAACATCTATGTGGTTTTTATGCAGATACGGGTTACCACTCTGAACCACCTAAACGTGAACAACGAGCGACTCTGATCAATATTTTTACATTACCAAGCAATTTTTAATAGCATAGCATTTGCTGACATTTTCGACCGATGTACGGTTTTCAAACTCAGGGAAAGTGGATGATTTGAGTTTTGCTTATCAAAGACAAAGCCTAAAGATGGTTGCAGATTCTACAATTGAAATTCTAAGAACTTCGACTACCTAATGACTGTAGCATTTTCATAGCAAACCTCCAGATTTTCACGAATCTTTCAGGTAGTTAAACATTCACACGGGCAGTGGAGCACCAATATGCTCCCTATTTGTAGGCTAGTTAATATTTAAATTTGCTTCAATACTTATTTTGTCGTCTCCAAGGTTTTACCTACCAGATGTAACATACTTAAGCCAACAATTTTTCCAGTCCTCGAAACACCTTTCAAAAGCATTTGGATGGTCTTCAGCTCGTTCAGCAAATTTTGCTTTGATTCTTCGCTCGACTGAAAACGGGTTTCGCGGAGCAGCAATTTCAGTTTGGAAAATAAGAAAAATTCACTCCAAGCGAGTTCTGGTGAATACGTTGGTTGATCGATGGTATTCATTGCGGTTTTGGCTTTAAATTCGGTCATAATCTTGGTCCAATGCGTTGGTGCATTAAAATACATAAATTGGTCTTCCACAATTCCGGCAGTTTTCGACGGATGTCCTAACGCCAAAGCCTCAGTAAGGCCAAGTAGAACTCCTCCCTAATGACCATCTATCTCTCCGGAACAAATTCATTATGCTCCAAACCACGACTATCGAAAAAAAAACAATGAGCATCACCTTGATTTTGAAGCGGCTTTGGCGTGTTTTTTTTTTGTTTTTGTTTTG
Organism: Bactrocera dorsalis; assembly: GCF_023373825.1. NCBI lineage: Eukaryota > Metazoa > Arthropoda > Insecta > Diptera > Tephritidae > Bactrocera > Bactrocera dorsalis. The sequence goes on along the minus strand of NC_064304.1, from coordinate 27,061,407 downwards.
GTTTCGGCTCGTTTTTTCCCCTCCATTCCGATGATTGTTGATTTTTAGGCATGTTAAACTCATAAACCCATTTATCATGAGCAGTTATAAAGCTCTCCATGAATGTAAGTTCGGATCAAGTATGTCCAAAGAGACTTGTTTACGGTACTCTTTTTGAAAAAAATCAGGTTTATCAAGACCAGTGGAGCAACAACGCGTTTCATACCCAAAATATCCACTAAAATCATTCGAATGGACTCGCGAGAGATATCGAGCTCCCTTGCCATCTCTTAACGCTTGTCAAGCACCATATCTTTCACTTTTTTAATATTTGTATCAGTTGAAGAGGTCGAGGCACGTCTTCAACGATTTCTCGAACGTTTTTGAAGGCTTTGTACCACTCGTAAGTTTGTAGTTTTTGATAAAACTGAATCACCGTAAGCCTTTTCCAACAGTCGCAATGATTCCCCAAAGGAAATTTGGCTAGAAATACAAAATTTGAGACAAATTCTTGGTTCGATATTTTTATTCATTGCAAAAATGGCAACGCACAATTGAAATATATCGAAATTTAATTACAATTTCCTGGTGCATTTTTGTCTCAATGTATCTCCGAAACTATTTGCCGAATTTAATTAAAATTTTTTGAGAATATTCTCAGAAATGTGTACATATATTCGATATATGTAGATATGGTATTTGCAAAATAAATTAAATTTTTTGGAATTCCCAAATGGTTATAATACTTTAACTTAACTTTGTGTGTTCTGCACAACTAATGAAAGCTTTGGCAGTCCCTTCTTCGCCTTTTAAGAGAGTAACGCCTACTTGGTACTAAGTTTACCTACAGGGTATGTCTAAAAAAATACTAATGGCTCTGCTAATGGCAGAAAAACTATATTTACAATTTACATTCTTTCATAATAAACATTTCAAATGTCAAAAACGTGTGCCGACTCATCACGTGGTGAAAACACAGCACCCAGTTGTTACTAAATATTTCTATGATTAATCATGCACAATATGTAACGCTTCTGTAGTAAATAACTTTATCAATTTATGTATATATGTATGTATGTAATTGTTCTTGAAATTTATCAATATTTAAAATAAGTAAGTATTTTGCGGTTATGTGTATTTAAAATATTATTAATAACTGTAAAGTAGAAAAATAACAACACAGGTGCTGGTAGTTCGTGATGTATACCATTAACTAACAAAAAACGGTGACGGCTTCCAAGAAAAAGTTAACTAAAAATAGTGAAACTTATTAAAGTGCCTAATACTTACTAATAAATGGTGTGCTTTATAAAAAAAAACTAACGGTAATGGGAGGACATGTACTCACACAGACAACATGGGCTTTGGCTAACTAAACCACTCAACTTTGCAAACAAATTCAAACTAGCAACTGACCGCTTTCCGTGCTCCTTTCACTCCGCACAGATGCCTACGACATGGAGACCTCCTCCGAATTGGAATTAAAATCGATAACATTCAATCACCAACACTACAATGTGGACGCGGAAGAATTTAAGCTCGTCTTCATTAACTCCTCCGACTCATCGTCCTCCGGCAAGGATGAGGAATTCGAGGATAGCAGCTCCACCACTTCATCCACACACAACTACAGCAGCATTACGATAGACGATTGCGATTGGGATTACTTTGAGCCGTCAATGATTTGCACCAGCGGCTCTATAACCAAACAAATCATCTACTCACCGTGCGCCTCGCCGTTGGTCACGCGTCGCAACGCCGTAATGCGTGACTTTAAGTCTAGCGAGAGCACCGCCTCGCCCACCGAATCGCCACTGCTTTACCGCAAATCGCTTGTCTATTGTCCGCGCATACGCGAAAGTGACACCGGCACCGATGAGGAGCTGCTCATGCAAGGTGAAAGTTCTTCACAAACCAGCTCCGATGGCTATTTCGTGCGTGCACCAAACGCCGGCACGCCAAACGTCAGTGCGACTGGTCGTCAGCAGCAGCAGCCGCAACAGCAACATCATCAGTTGAGCATGAAGACACGCATCAAAACGCGTTTTGTGGGCAAAGAAAGCAAACATCACCATCATCATCATCACTATCGACATCATCATCATGCCGCGGCCAAGCAAATACAGGAGAACACAGCCACAACGCCATTGGGTGTCTGTAGTTGTGGTGGCGTTACACCGGCGCCGCTTACCGCACCGCCGCAGCCACAACCGCAATATGTGCCCATACCGGTGCCGGTGCCGATACCAGTGCCCATGGCCGCCTTTCACAGCTGGCACCCCAACGAACTGTTGAAGGGCGCAGCTAATACGCATGCCGCCAGCCATTCAGACATACTCAACATTATGGACAAAGATGAGCAATTGCGCGCCTCGCTGCAGAAGCTCTGGTGCACAGCAGGACCCGGTTTGGCGCAGCACACCGACGAAGCGGCCAACAATCTACAAGCAGCCGCTGCGGCGGCAGTGGTGGCAGCCTATTCGAATGCGGCCAACTATCAACAGCTGAGCGTCGGCAAATCCGGTGAACTAACTGTTGATGAAGGTGGCGGCGGCGGCGCGCCTTTGTTGGGTATGCAGGCAAGACTGGCGCGCGCCGGTTTCAAGTCATCCACGCCAGAACTGAGCGCCTCCATGTATTCGCAGGCTTCGTCATCGGGGTATGGCACAACCGCCACAGCTGGCAGTTTGGAGACGTTGACCAGCAGTGGTTTGGGTGAATTCGGTAGTTTAAGCCGGTTTGCGGCAAACAGCCTGCAGCAACAGCAAACAATCTACCAACAACAACCACAACAACAACTAAATAATAACAACAACTTTGGCTCACAAACCACAAACAACGCTGCCACCAACACATTAATGGTGCAGCAGCAATCCACAGCTGTCAGTCAAGAAAGCAACAAAACACCAAGTTATACCAACACAAACAACGGCAACAACTACAACAGCAGTATTGAAGCTAAATGCGGCGAGCAGTTGGCGTTTGGTTTGCGCGAACCACCAATATTAGTAGCAACAAAACCGTCGACGCGTTCGAGTCGTGTATTCAGTGAGACGGATCAGCACGTTTTTGCCGAGGTGAACGCGTGTGAAACACTTGAAAATGAAACGCCCACATTTGTAGATGGCCAGCGCACAACAAGAGCAACAACAACAACACACTATAGTGATTATAAAAAAGTACGGAGTCGTGCGCGCAGTACCGATAAACAGCAGCAACAGCTTTTACAACAACCGAACGTTGATATCGAAATTTCCGCGAACGCTTCTGTTGATAAGCGCAGCCACTGCGAAAGCGCTGCGGACGCTGAGGGCATAGAAGAGGAAGCAACCGCCGCTGAATGGCAATTATTAGCAAATAGTTGCACATCTACTAATAGCGCTAGCCAGCGCTTCCCAGAAAATAACAAACAACAACAACAACAACAGCAAAAGTTATCATTAAAAACAGCTGAAAAAAGTGTGGAGCCAAACGAGTTTGCGCATTTGCAAGAAAAACTTGCAGGCGGACAGGTAGGCCGCGAAGAAACAAACAGCGGCTATGTTAAAACTTGTACTGCCATACGCACGGCAAACATAGTTAACCAACAAAAACAACAACAATACAAGACAAACAGCAACTACAACCATAAGAGCAATAGCAAAGACCAGAAAAATAAAGCTAATATTAATAGTGACACAGACCGAGACTGGAGCAGCGCGCTTGCTGAAAAGACGAATGAGACGTCGCTGTCGTCGTCGTCATCATCGTCATCGTCGTCGTCACGGAGTGACCAGAATATAAAACAAACAAATAGCAACGCGCTAGCCGCCAAACAAGTCGTGAAAACAACAAAACCAACATCAACCATACCAATTGCTTTGCAGAGAACAGCAAAAGGTGTAACAAGAAAAAGCGCCGACGTTGAAGTAAATTCGGCAGCGCGCCTATCGGTCGCAGCATCAGCGCGCAGCTGCAGTCAGAGCAGCGATCCCCTGGTAGAACAAGCAGCGGCGGCGGCGCCGTATTGCTATGACGACGACGAGCTAAGTGACGGTGAGCAAAGCTTAAGCACAAGTCCGGCGACGCAATGTTGTAGTCACACGGTTAAAGTAGAAAAAGCAACAGCAGGCAAACAAAATCAATATAAACTTAAGGTAGCCAACAACAAAAGCGCAGCGGCAAGAACTCGTTTGGCGAACGGCGTGGACGCTAGCACTTATAGTAATTCCACCACCACCACCACCACTTGGACTAACCACAACACCAGTGGCGGCAGCAATAGTGCTTTGCACGTCAGCGCTGACAACGCTGACACGGAGGAAAAGGTGGTTGTTTCGCGGAGCGGAAATAGTGATGTTGGTAAAGCGCACAGCGTCAGCGCGACAACTAACTATGTGCATGACGCCAACAGCGCCGTTGAAGACGTGAAAGGAATTGAGCCAAGCGCTGGCAGCAAGCGTCAGCGCGTAGCTGAAACTAGTTATCGTCTGAGCACTAAAGCGAGCACTTGTAAGACTGCAGCGAAGGCGAACAGAACTACGGCAGAACGATCACAACAACAGCTGCAGGAAAATGTCGAATTACTTTTGTTAATACCACTCAAGGAAGAAGAAAATCTTTTCGAAAACCAACAAGCGTTCTTCCAGCAATTCAATAATACTACAAAGAAGCGCGGCAAACAAACGAAATCTTACAGCGCCATGATTTCGATTGGTAAATTGAAGAGCGATGCCACAACGGCTGGCGGCTATCTACAAAGTGAAAATGTATTCTCGTCTTCAGATGCCGAATCGGCAGATAGCGGCGATACAGATACAGATTTGAGTGACAGTAACGAAAAGGAATACAAATCAAAGAGCCGCACATCCACAGCCGCAGGAGCTGCGTCCGGCGCGCGACGCTCTGTACAGCGCAGTTATGACATCGCCAGTGTGGCGGGCATCGAAGCGCTCATTGTCAGTCATTTGGACGATGATGTTGAGGATGGCGACGCATTGGCGACCAGCGCCGCTGACGAACCATATGCGCGCGTTAGGCGCACACATTCACGTAGTTCCGCCACTTCTGCAAAGGATCAGAATACCAATACGAGCAGTGAGAATACAACAACCAATAGCTCAAGCTCTTCCGAATCGATCGACACCGATGACACGGGCACCATAGCCGATAGGCGACCCAAAAGCAAACATTTCTCTAAAGTATTCGTGGTGAACCCGGTGCCACGCGCGCACCGCCGACGTGGCGCTTCGACATCTAGCGAAAATGATTCACAATCATCGGATGCCAATCTCGAAGACTCATCCGACAATGATACGGACACTGAGCGTCCCGATTGTGGCATTGTCTTGAATTCGGTGAAGGTCATTAGTGAGGAAGAGGCGGGCGCAACGGCAAGCGGCTGGCATATGGCGGATGAAAGTGAGAGTGATGATACAAGCACAAGCGACAATGAACGGAATGCGCATAATGATGCTGAGTATCAAAGCGACAATGATAATGATGATGATGATGACGGTGACGCTGATGTTGCCGTTAATAAACGTATGTGCAAGGCAGTCAAAAGTGAACGCGGACATGTTGCTGGCAAATATGTGGCAACATCGGCCGATGAGATTGCCAATTGTATTATTGTCGTTGGCGGCGAAACCGATAATGAAGCGAACGGTAATGGCGGTGTGGTGTTGCATGCAATGCGTCTGTTGAACGACGAAGAGGCGGAGCGGCAAGCGCTGGGCGAACGCGAACGCGAACGGGAACGTAAAAAGTGCATGGCGACGGCGTCGGGCAGTAGTAATAGAGCGCGCGCTATTGGTGGCACAGTTAGCAAGAAAGTGGCAAGTGAGACAGACATGGCTAGCGCCAATGGCAACAAAAACATAAGCAAAAACACAGAAAGCAACAAAAACGCTGAAGAAAGCCACATGCAATGCAGAAAATCAAGCGATCGTACAACGCAACAATTAGAGCAATTAAAAGCAGCACACGCCGATACAAACGAGAAAACAACAGCAATGAAAACAGTTTTTACAACAATGGCAGCAAAAAATCAAGCAGAAATTAAAACAGATTTAGATAGCAAAACAGCTGTTGCAATGCCAAAACATGCCACAACAGACACACCAGCAGACGCGCCAACGATTTCATTTGATTTCAGCGCAACAACAAAAACAAACAAATGCTTTGAAGATACTGGCGAAACGCTGATGCGCGCTGATGGTGCTGGCGTAAGCGCACCAACAACAACTGCACACGATTGGGAAATAGACACGCAAGAAGCCTGCGATGAATTGCATAGCATTTCAAACGACGTTAATCGCCTGTTGGCGCTAACAAAACAGAACTCAGAGCTCGAACTGAAATTGCAAAAATTACGACGCGGCGTACAAGAAATCAACAAAGACCATCTGTCTTCGGCCAACACCATTGAAGGCGCGCTGTTGGATTACACATCCGCTACTACAATTACGCCGCCTAGCATTTCAAAGTCTTCTTCCACCGACGCAGCGACGGTGACACCTGAGCGCGGTTTAAGCGATGACGACAATGGCGCGGCACAGAACAATACAGAAGCGCACAAAAGCGATGACGCGCGCGCCATTGCTGCTGCTTGCAATGATGACGCAACTAATAGGGACGCGCACAGTGTTAGCGGTGACGGAGGCGGCAACGAAGTGAGCGGTGCGCGACCACTGGCGGCAGCTGGTTTTGCACGCGGCGACGAAACGCGAGCACAGCGCCAACAGCATTACGAGTGCGATATGGTTGTGCATGAAGCTAAAAATAGTTTGCAAACAGGTTGTGGTGCTACTACTACAACAAGTACAAAAGAAACAACTAGAACAACAGCAAACAATACAAAGCTTGCGACTACAACAATGGGGGAAGCAATAATTGGTGGAAACGAAGTACTTGCAGCGAATGTAAAAATGCTGAGTGCCGACGAGGCGGCTGAGGTAGAGGGACAGGCGCGCAACAACAAAGCAAATGAGTGCAACAATAGCGCGGCACAGGAACACGCCAAAGTGGAGGAGCAAAATACAGAAATAAATCAAGAAAATGAAAAAGTACTTGAGCAACAACGTGCTGCAGAGCAACAAAACGCAGAGAAGGCGCTGAAGGTGGACCATCGCGCTGTATGTGAGCCGCGCCGCTTGACTGCCGCTCAGGTTGAAGAAACAGGTAAAGAGCGCCAGACTTCCGAGAAACGCGCAAGTAATTCTAATGAAAAAGAAACGCTAAATGTGACTGAAATTGAAGAAGTAGAAAAACAACAACAACAAAACGCTGACAATACTACGGTGACGAAAGGCGATAATCGCATTGTTGCTTGCGATGAAAACAAAGAAGAAGGTGAGGATAACAGCACACAAACGGCAAACTTAAAACAAAAGCAAAACAAAAAGATAACAACAACAACTGCAGAGCAACTACAAAAGGTGGCACTTCAAGCAGATAATAAAACTGAAGAAGCGCATGTAAATGAGCCGCCGACAACGACAAACAAAAGGCCAACAACACCAAGCGCGAACGAGCTGGAACACAGGAAAACAGGTATTAGCACAGGTACGAGCCAAACAGCTGAGCAGTGCGCCAATGTAAACTACAAGCAAAGCAAAGAAAACATAGTAAAAGATAAAGTTGAAGAAAAAACGGTTGTAGAAGAAGAAAGCGAAGAAGAGTACTTACAGCCACTACAGCGACCAGCATGGCTGGGAAGATTCAGCGAAGCGTGCAAAACGACAACTAATGAACTAGCGCCGCCGCAATCGCTCTCCGGCTGCTTTATGGACTCGCTAGAGCCAACGAGTATGCCAGCAACTACAACTAATAACACAGCGCCAACAACAATAAACAACGCAAATGCACTTGCGAAAAGCGACGAGCAAAGGCATAAAACACCTGAGCAAAGTGTTTACCAAGCCACGCATATGTTGAGTGACGGCGCGGCAGCGCAGTCGCCAGCAGCAGTGGCTTGGCATCCAACACTGGAAGTGCAAGCGTGCGCGCAGGTAGCTGAAGAGTTGAGTTTGCAAATTAACGACACGGCAGAAGAGCGTCAGCTGGCTTGTGAGAGCGGGGCGAGTGACGCGCCAGCTGAGATAGCAACATCAAAAGCAATAATTCACAACAATGAAGAGCACGAACATAGAAACGTCACTACATACACTAAAAACAACAACAAAAACAACGACGATGACAATACCGTCAATGAAGTGGCTAACATCGTGTCGACGCGTTCGGGCCGAGCTCAGGTGAACGCTGCTGCGACAGCGGCCGTGGAAGTCGTACGCGCAGCGTCCGCTAGTGTTTTGGCCAACTCGTTGTGTTTAGTTGAAAATGAAATGTTAAACGCGAAAGACCGCAACGACGGTGACGGTGACGGTGCTGGTGATAGTGAGTTCGATAGTGACGGTGTTGTTTTGTCAAATTCTACACAAAGTGGCAGTGCAATTTTACAAATACGCGACAAGCAAAGTGCACAAGCACAAAGCGTAGAAAACGAACGCAAACAAGGTGAAGAAGATAAACCGCGCGAAGTGGCGTTAGTGCAAAATAAATCAAATAATAATAACAACAACACACAAGTTGGTAGTAATAGTGTAAGCGCGTGTGTTTTAAGTGTGGAAAAGCGCGAAGCGGCGCATAGTGCTAACGAAGACGAAGACAACGAGAATCAACAAAAGTCTGGCAAAATAGAAAATAATAGCCACAACGATAAAAGTGTTACAAAAGCCAATCATAAAGTTAACGCCAAAGTTGTGGTAGTGAATAACCAAATAATAGAAAACGCTAGCGAAAAAGGCTACGAGCGCGAGCGTGTACGTGAACGCGGTTACGACGAGCGCGCGGGTCAAGCAGAGAGCACATACTCGTACGACGACGATTACGAGCGCGTAAACGCTTCGAAAGAACAGCTAAATCAAGCGCCCATTATAGCGTCATCAAGCGCTCGCGTGGAATACGCTGAACGCGACATTGGAGCGGTAGTAACAACTGCAGGCGCAGGGGCGGTACACAACACATACGCACCCTATTTTAGTGTCAACAACGAAACCTTTAGTGGTGGGAGACAATTCGATAGTATTTTTGGTGACGCGGCCGCACCCACCACGCGCACGAAATTCAACGGCAATACTGCACCCACAGCGCCGAGCGCGAGTCCCTCCACATCACTTTCGGCCAAATATCGCAGTTTAATCATGATTACTAAAGACAACGGACAAATCGGTAACGGCAATGAACTGCTGGCCAACAGCAATGCCAGCGTTGCATTTGTGGACAAAGCGCATTTGGCCAGCAACAACAACAACACAGCAACCACCACTACCACAACAACAATAACGACAATAGAATCTGCGGCTACACGCGTCAAACAAGCCATACAAACACACGAGAATCGACTTGGTGGTGGTGGTATGGATAGTGCTGATTGTGTTGGTAGCAGCGCGAATGGTGGTAGTATTATACGTTTGAGTGGTTATGAGGCGAACGCGCCGCACAGTAATAGCAGTCATGCAAATCACGTTAGTAGTTCCCCCGCAGTTTCAGCACAGCAAAGAACAAGTTTCAGCGATGTTCGCAGCACAGCCGCAAGAAACGCCAGCAGCGCTAATAACCACAGAGTAGATGGCGCTGATGACTCACTGAAATCGCCTTCCGCCTCGTCCTCCTCCGCGCTGCTGTATGTTTCGTCGCCAGCTGTTCGTAATACGATTAGCAACAACAACAATAATAGCAGGGTGACGTTGTCTTACGACATGAACGCCAGCGAACAGGCACATTTTCCCGTGAATACGGTGGATTTGCTACGCGATCAGAAGATTATCTACGGTGATTTGGAAGAGGAGGATTTCGACAATCTTTCGAATGGCCGTGGCAGCGGACGCAGCAGTAGAGCCGGTGCGGACGACGATGCGGATTTTCTAGATAATGAGCATAATTCGAAGACGAAAGCTGTGTGCTTGGAGGATGGACTAGCGGACGATGACTCTTGGGTAGAGGAAATCAGTCATCGTGGTGATGAAGATTTCGGCGATGACACGACACCAACTGCATCCGATTCGGAGGATCTAAGTATGGATGGCGATGATACTGTTGCGGCGAATGGCATGTTTATCGATCGCGAAGAGGAATTGCGTGGCTACCATCGTTCCACTATTGATTTCACTTTGCATACGATTGTGGAGGAGAGTTGTGAAGAAAGTGAGGTCGCCTCATTGCGTGGCGCTGAAGATTGCGGTGAGGAGTTGGATGAGTTGGAGCGACGCCGACAACGCACCATCAATCATCATAATCGCTTGTCGGCCTCCGATTTGGAAAAGTATTTCTTCTTCGATCTGGGAGATGGCAAAGTGATGAGCTCGATTGACACGCGTGGCGACGACACAGCATCTGAGGTGAGCAGTGAATGTTCGGAAGGCCTCGATTCGCTTGGCGTGTCGGAAGAGAATGCAAACGATAGTAATAGCGCGGCAGAGCTCGCATCATCGCGTTTGGAGAAATACTTTCTCTCTGGTTTCATGGGTTTCAGCGCAAGCGATAAAAATGAATCCGATGAGAGCGGTAGCGTGGGCAGTGACAGTGAAGGTCACCCCAGTCCCAGTCAGCGACGTAAACGTTTGGTACGTGCACGTGGTACACCGCGTTCACATAATTCCTCATTAGACAATCTGCTGGTCGATTCGCAATCCTTGCCTGCCGACTCACTTGAGCCGAGTCTTATGCCATCCACTGCCAGCGATCTGTTAGATTCTTCCGAATCGGAAGCATGCGATGACACCGTACTGCATGTAAGCAGTGGTGGCGAGAAGGCATTCGAGAGCAATTCTTCGGATACGATTAAACGTAAGAAACAAGTGCGTAAGCGTCATGACTCGTTGGATGAGAAGAAACTGCATGACTCAGCCGAGGATGCAGGCAAATCAGGTGGGACAAATGCCGAATGTCGCACACCCACACCCGGCTCCATTAGCAGCGCACAAGCGAAGAAACAGCAACATCATAGCCGTGATAGCGGTTTCGTAGGCAGCAATGACGATCTGCTTAAGTCGCCCGAAACCGAATTGCCAACGACCAGCGCGGCAGTACGTACGAAATCGCCTACAGCGCTGGAACAGATCGAAGAAGTAAAGGAATCGCCACTAAACGTCACTTGTGAAACTATCGTTTTGCCCGAAGTGCGTATTACCACGCCAAACGACTCAACAACAACACTGCAGCCAGACGGGCTTACGCTTAAGCCACCACTGCCACCCACAGCCAATGCAAGTTTGGTGCGAAAGGATAGTTTCAACAATTGGAGCTCGGATGAAGAGACCAACTTGATGATGTCGAAGATGCGTCAGTTCTTCAAAACACTTGTGGTCGCCACTGCCAATGCGCAGCAGAATTATGGTTCTGCGAATAACTCAAAGGGTACAACACCCAATCAAACCACACCTATTTCGGTGCGACGCATGAAGACGAGACCACAATTAGCATATTTCGAGAATGAGCTCACACGCTTGATGAAAACAGTGCCGGGCATAAATGATGAACAAGTGCGCGAAATTGTCGAATACTTGAGCAGTGAAGATACGTGGTCCGACTCATGCGACTCTTCCGATTATACCAGCTCCGATCTCGAAGGCAGCAATCGTCGTAAAGGCGAATTAAAGGAGCAAATCTCCGCAAGTTGCCAACAAATTATAAACAAATTCGAGATAGACGAGGAAGGTGATCGCGGAGACGGCGGCCTGCTTGAGGTCGATACACACGGACTGAATCCGGACACAGCGCTGGTATATCAGAAATTAGTGGCGTCATTCTCAAAAATCGCTGTGGGAAATGCAAATAATACAACTACAACGCAAGCCACGGTTGAGCTGCCACCAGCCAGCGCAGAGGACGTCGACACAAAGCGCACTGTGGAAGAAGATCAAATTTCAACCGGAAGCACACAAAGCGTAGAACGTTCTCCGCAACTGTTTGCCAAGGTAATGCAGCACATCGGCACACGGCTTGTCGCGCTTATGCACGAGGTGAACAGCGGTAATGATTCGCACGGCACCAATTCACCAATTGCACCACAACGCAACCACCACAAACGACTACAAGCCAAAATATCCATTACTACCACGGAGGATGAAGAAGAGAGCCCCTCAGAGAGTGGCGACCAAGCGAAATCGGCGCGTAACACACATCACACAACACAACAACAACATTTCGCATATCAACACCACCTACACCAGCCGCATAATTTGTCACATCAAACGAAATCGAACAAAGCGCTACAGGATGAAGCGAATAATCTCGCACGTAGCAAATCACACGATCTACTGCTCGACTCAGCCTCGACATCGGCAGCATGTAGCAGCAGCGTAAGCGGTAGCAGTACAGGGGCGACACGTCCACACCATCATCAGTCGAGCAGCGGTGTCAGCGATACCGCCGGCGAGGAGTGTGGCGTCGCCAGCGATTATGAACGTTTCTCGTGGCGCGGTAGTTTTGAATCGGCATTACTGGCTAATGGCGATTCCAGAACGAAACTCAGTCAACTCGATCGTGACAACTCATCGTCTGCGTCCGCTTTGGCCGTTGCAAAGCGTCGTTCGGCAGGTGATCTGTTGTTCAACCACAAGAGTATGAGTCGCGAGCAACTAGATCGTGTGCGCTCGTGCGGCAGCATTGGTGGCGGCGATGAACGACATCAAGAGCTGGAGGCATCACCGGCCAAACCCTGGGTTACCAACAATGATTGCAAGGATGTGCGACGCTCGAGCGTGCCAGATGCCATCTACGAATCGGATTCTTCGGATGAGGACACATTCGGTGCGCGTTCAACATTACCGCGTAGCTTAAATGGTGTTACGCAAGTGGCCAGCACTAACTCATTGCCACGTCTACCCACTACAAGTATGGGCGCCACAGCTGCGTCGAATGTCAGCGTCAGCGCTGCACAAACCACAATCGCCACCTCGACGCCGCTCACCAAATCGCAAGGCGCGCTCAACTACAGCTCCGGTGGTAGCGCGAAGAGCGCGCGTTATCGTTCACCGAGCTTGGCGAGTCGCGCCAGCGCATCCTTGAGCGCGAAAAAGTCCAGCGCCAGCTTGGGTTTGCAACATTTCCTTTACTCGAAGCGTGATGCGCGCAAGCGCTTGAATATGTCGGGCGGTAAGCGCACTTTTATTTTTATTTTCATTTTAATTTTACATGTGTATTTATATATTAGTTAACTATTCCGCGGTATATCAGTTTATTTTAGCTATAAAAATGCTTATCAGTTAGGTGTGAAATATGTGAAAGCATAATTACAATTATCTTGTATGAAATTAACTTTTATTGACTTGGGCTTTCGGTGTTTTTTTTTTTTTTTTTTTTGAGGTTTTCAAAAGCGTTGTGTCATATAAAAGTTGACAGCGTGAAACGCTTCGTTGCATTTTGTTGACTTTCGCTCTAAACAGCTGTAATCAAGTGGCGCAGCTGCGATCGCTACGCGCGCGCTACTTAGGGCTAGCAATTAATTGCTGATAAATATTTAAAAGGTCAATAACTGTGTTGCATAAGCGCGCAATGGAAAATTCGAAGCTGTCTGATGCTTTCACTCACAAAAAAATAATAATTTTTTTATATTTACACAAGTTCATTATAACTTTCCGCCCCTTTTGTAGTCGCAGCTGCATTTACCTACTTCAAAGTCACCACCAGCCAAGCGCAGTCTCTGAAATAGTCATAAGCGCTTACATATATATAAGTCAAACTTTTCCTATTTACACGCTTAAGCGCCACAGCGACACATACACCATCTTGGCCCAGTATTGCGTCGTTGCGTCGAAAGCGCGCACCGCTTGACGAAAAGCTAAAACAAAACGAAAAAATGCGCGCTTTTAAACGCAATCAAGGTCAATTAACTGTTCCCAAATTAAGCGTGTCTCTTTGAGTGCTTGCGGGCCAAAAGGTTTATAAATTATATTGCACACAAGCACATACACACACACACACATACGTGTTTATGGCTGTAAGCGCAGAACTAGCAAAATGCCAAAAAGAAATACAACAACTGCGCAGCTTTCAAGCGATTCTGTGTACGCGTCGCGACACAACCGATTAGCGGTCATTTCTCGGTTGAGTCAAAGCATTATTTTGCTACACACACACACACATACGCAGCACTGAGCCATGCTAAACTTACAAGACTCGTAGCAGCTGCAGTGTTTCGTTCGATTTAGTGGGCGTAGGCGTGCTTTGAACTCGCAACGCTGTGTTTTCTGTTAATAAAAAAAAGCAAAAGCAAAAAAAAAAAAAACAAAAAATAAATATTTTTTATTTATTTACTTTTGTCATTTGATTCGTTTGCGCTTCAATAAGTTCTTTATTTTTAAGGTGCTCTTACGCTTGTCTGACATAATTTATCACCATCGCTGTAGGCAGTTAAGACATTGTGGGCATTTTTAATTTAATGTTATCTGCTTTTATCTATTTGCTGCTTGCAAATACAGCAATAAGTTGTATTCGGTACTTTTTTTTCAATTTTTTTCATTGACGCCTTAATATTTGCCAGCTTTATCTATGTTTGCAGGCACACATACGCGTGCATAGCACATCATAGTGTTTGGCGTTTTTCCTTGAGTTGGCGCAAAGACCCCAATCAATTTGATTCTGGCTGGCAAACTTTTCGGTTTATTAATTTCATTATTTGCATAGATTTTTTACTGCTTTTGCAACGCAAATGCAAACACACACATATTTATATACAGATAATCACATAAATCCAGCATACAAATATACTTTACGTATATATCCGCTTTAACTTTACAGAAGTATGAAAAATAACTTTAATTTATTTGGCCTTTTCAAGCGTCGCACACACGCGATATTTCATCGTTACGCTTGCATTTCCTATTCAGTAGGTCGATTAGCTAACCATTTCCTCACTTCCCTTCACTCAAATTTTTGTTGTTTTCATTTTGTACTCGCTTATTGTGTGCACCAGCATTACAATTGCGCGATATTCATTCCGACGTTTTGGTAGTTTAGTCAATTTTGAAAAGCGCTTAACTCGATTTGGTGTTACATACATATGTCTATATAGACAGAATTACATACATATATAGCATACATGTGCTATCGTTTGGGCGCTGTTACATTAAAAAATACTTCGATTACAGTCATGCGCAAAGGATTTCAACACATGTTTTTGAAAAAAAAAAATACGTTTTGGTTTTTATTCAGTCAGAACAAACTTCAAAATTAAAGCAAAATAGCAAAAAGATTGTCAAATATCTCCTATATACTATAGTTATCCGATAACGGCGGATCAATTTTGCTCTTTATTCAATGCTTTTTAAAAAGTGTTACAGTGAGCGGATTTAGTTCAAATATATGCCGCTTCGTTCGATAATCTGTTTCCATCTAGACGGCAACTTCATAATACCCCCCTCTTAGAGGCCCCTCTCCTTATTTGCGAAAAACTCGGACAGCCACTTTTCACAAGCCTCTTTTGAGTTCAACTTAACACCAAAAAGGCGTTCGCCATGTACAGGAACAGGTGGTAATCACTTGGCGCTATGTCCGAGCTATGTATATGGTGGATGCGATAAAACCTTCCATCCGAGCTCCCGTAGCTCAGTAAAGACAAAAAGGCGGAAGAGAGATATTTAACAATCTAATATATTGTGACCAAAGAGAACTCGAAAAGAGAAAATGCAAAATATTTAATTATTCATCAATACTTATTATGCCGATATCAAAGTAATCCCCACCAGTTGCAATACACTTAAGCCAACGATTGTTCCAGTTCTCGAAACACTTTTCATAAACTCTTTTTGGAATAAGCTTCAGTTAATTCAGCAAATTTTATTTAATATTTTCTTCCGAATGAGAGCGGGTTCCATTTCGATTATTGTTGACATATTTGCTTGTCAAACTCATAAACTCATGTCTCGTCGGCAGTTACAATGCTGGCGAAAACGGGCACAGACGAAGGGACTCGCGAGCTCTCTAGCCATCTCTCTAAAACTTACCTGAAGATCTTCAAGCACCATATCCTTCAATTTTTTAATATTTTCATCAGTTGAAGAGATCGAAGGCCGCCAAGAACGAGACATGCCTTAAACGACTTCTCGACCATTTTTGAAGGCTTTGTACCACTCGTAGCTTGCGGTTTTGCTAAAGCTGAATCACCGTAAGCCTTTTCCATAATTTGCAACGATTCCGCACACGAAATTTGGTTAGAAATACAAAATTTGAAATGAATGCTTTGTCCGATATTTGAATACATTGTTAAAATCGCAACGCACTACGGTGGTATACCGACTTAAGCAGCTGCTATAAACAAATTGGTTGACAGAACGCGCTCATCATTGGCATAGTAATTAAGGACAGTCCTACGAACTTAGCACATTATTATCTTTTTATTTTAAATATCATTTACCCGTTATGTTTAGAAAAAAATTTACTGAAAATAGTAACAGAACTTATGTTTGTTTGCTTATGGTTTTTTTTTTTTTTATAAAAGTTTGGTACCTTATTAGATTTAATAAAATTACAGAATAAATTTGTTTAATAAAATTGCCAATGAAACCGATTAACATGAAGGGCTCTATTAAGGAATATTTTTAGGTAGTGATCGTCAATTTTTTTATCGCTAAGAGGATTCTTTTTTACATTTTCAAAGTTTAGCTATTCATAAATATGTCTACGAGAGCATTTTTCAAAACTCAAATTATTTTCGGAGATATGGGTATTTTGCTGACCTAGCATCCAAACTGGTTCCGCCGGAACAGAAACTTTAGGCGCGTTCAAGTTCCAGTAAATCGATTTACTTGAAATTTTGAATCTTATTATAGTTGTATTCAATTTGCCAAGCATTAGCTTGTGCCTAATCGAACACACCATACCAGAAGCTCAAACAAACGGGCAGCACTATGCGCTAACATGTCTTTTGACGCGTGCGCGATATTGTCATGATTCTGCTCACAATTACTATAGTTAATAAATAAGGACGGTAATCAATGTCGATTATACAGAAAATAATATCAAAACAAGAAAAAACGGCTACACCGAAGCTATAGTACCCTTCATAAATGCATTTCTTATAACATCTTCTTCTTCTTAATTGGCGTAGACACCGCTTACGTGACTATAGCCGAGTTAAACTTATAACATAACCTTTAGAAATAGATCTGTATCTTGATTTTGATATGTCAGCTTTAAGACAGCTACGAGTATATGCTGTAGTAATTCGATCCAACGAATTCCTTTGGACATTTTACTGTTTCTTTAAACAATAATTAATGCCAAATTTTATGAAGACATCTTTTCAAAAAATAGCTTTTCAAATAAGCCCTTAATTCCAATCGTTCAGTATATACTATACTATAGTTATCCCATATCGGCGGATCGATACGTATATGTCAAAAACTAAGAGACTAGTTCGCATATACACAAACAGATGGACTCGACTCAGCTCGTCATGCGGATCATTCATATATGTCTAAGTTTTATAGGGTATCTGATGTTTTCTTCGGGGTGTTACAAACTTCGCTGTAACTAGTTCAATTAGAGAGTTTCTCTTTCGGAGATGGTTGGTTAGTTGCAAAGGGTGCCACAGGATTGCGAGACCGCAGGCGGAAGAACCTAAGCAATCATTACACGAATTGTGCTTTCGGT
Source organism: Bactrocera dorsalis (assembly GCF_023373825.1). Classification (NCBI taxonomy): domain Eukaryota; kingdom Metazoa; phylum Arthropoda; class Insecta; order Diptera; family Tephritidae; genus Bactrocera; species Bactrocera dorsalis. The sequence goes on along the minus strand of NC_064304.1, from coordinate 27,043,794 downwards.
TGATAATCAAATTGAGTCATATCTAGAAACACAGTGGAATAGCAAAAATACCAAATTTTTACACAGCTGACCAATCTATCATAAGTTGAAGCATTAGGAGCCGCGGAATATATATGCCGTCTCATCAGACTGAAAGCTGGGCATTCGCAAAGTACTCTAGTGCATTGCCACGATAGTTGGATCTAAGAAACCGGATTGGTTCCGGATTTTTATGCCGTCACAGACTGCTAACTTGGCACCATTTCTCGAACTTACTTCAGGAAAGTTTTCTGCCGCCACAACTAGAACAACATAATGTTTCAATGTCTCATCGTAGAACTTTTCTAACTTTGCAAGTGTGGAATCTTCAGCTTAGGTGCTCTGCGATGCCTCCAACCGGTATAAATGTCATGATTTTTTGACTAGTTTTCCGCTTCAGTGTAAGGTATCCATCATAAATGTATATATGTAGATATTATATGCGCTTCAATACTTTATTGAATTAACCTTTTCGCCACCAGAGGTGAGGAGGTGACCTCACTCACGAACAGTTAACGACAGTAACAACAAGATGCTCACGCTCTCTCCACGCTGGAGTGGACATATTAATTGCAGCTTCCCTGCTCAAATGAATGTATTTAGTTACTAAATTTTTTTTTTATATATAATGGTATTTAAATTACTATTCGAGCGCCAAGACCAATTCTACGCGAATATCGAGTTGTGAAACGCTGACAGTGACACTTCTCCGAATGCGACAGTGAGCAGCTTCATTTAGTAGCCACTTTGCGTGCGTGCGTTCGGGTTAACAAAACATATAAAAAGGCGGAAGTTGTAACACAAAAAAAAATGATTTCATAAAAATCGCATGGAGTTAATTGCATAAAAAAATTATTAAAAAAAAAAATTATTTAAAAAAAATTATTAAAAAAAATTAAAAATCGAATTTGCAAAAGCAAGTAAAAAAATAAAAAAAAAAATATTGAGTGTACTATAAAATTTTGCAAAGCAAAATAGTTAGTATAACAACAACGACAAAATGGGCGCAGTAAACATTAGTTAACGGCACAAAAGTTGCTAACAATTGAAAATCGGAGTTTAAAAATAACAAAAGAGCGCTAAAAATAGCCATGAAAAATGGAAAAAATTACATTTTCTTTTTGCTTCAATGGCCAGCTTAAACACACACACACACACATGCAAAAAATACAACTGAAGTGAAAGTGATTTTTCATAATAAAGCATGGAAATACATAAAATTGAAAATATTTACGAATATTTTAGCATTTAAGCCGTTTCTGCGGTGCTCCTCACTTTTCTCGGTCGCGGTCGCTAATAACTTGTTTCAACAATGCCTTACTTTGCCGCTACACTGTGCCTTAAAAGTTGGTTAAATGCACAAAACTGTGAAATAAAAAATTAAATATAGTTTTGAAAGAAATAAAGAAATAAATGCACAAGTTGAAGTGCCTTACTGACCGACCGCATGGCCAGCTGCTCGCGGAGCTGCAAGTTTCTTTAAGTAGATTTTAGTAGTTGCTGGCACCTACAGCGCTACAAAAAAGAAATAACCAAAAGCATCAACTAACCAACCAAAAAGCCAATTACCAACACAAATATAACAAATAACATGCTAAAATTACAACAACAACACCAGCAATAATAAACCAGAAATTCGCCAGCTTCAAATTTGTTTCCCCCAAAATATACGAAGCCGTAAAAATTTACACACACACTCTCACATACATATGCACAGAGTCAGCGCTGTAGCGTTATTTTATGACGCTTTCGATTTACCTTTTGTCGTTTTGACCATAACTGCTGGCTATTCATGAAGACACCGCTTTGCGACGCGCGCAGAATTCGTGAACAGGGCTTATTAAGTCTGCCACGAAATTCGTAACACCCAAAAGGAAACATCGAGAAAACTTTATAGAATAAATATAGTACATGGTATACATCAGCTTTTAAGCCAGGCCAGACTAATTGTCTTTTTGTGGTTATAGAAATTAGTTCTTCAGTTTTTGAGATATTGCTCTAGCATTTTCCACACGTCCTATTCTCTCCAAGCAGCTGTTTATTTGTCGAAACCGCCGACATCGGGCCACTATATCATATAGTTGTCATACAAACTGAGCGACCACACTCAAACTCTTGTATGAAAACTTTTTTATTTGTCGAGAATTTTTCTTAAAACTTGACAAAAGTTATTGTCTAAAACAATACTAAAATATGTTAAAAACACTTCGATATCGGATCATTATATCATATAGCTGCCATACAAACTGGACGACTGCACTCAAGCTCTTGTATGAAAAACTTTTTTATTTGTCGAGAATTCTTCATGAAACTTGGCACGAAAAATTGTCCAAAACTATGCTAAAATATGTAAAAAAAATTTCAAATATCGGCTAACTATAGGATATAGCTTCCATACAAACTAATCGACCACACTCAAGCTCTTGTATGAAAAACTTTTTTATTTACCGAGAAATTTTCATGAAACTTGGGATTAATTATTGTCTAAAGCAATGCTAAAAAATGTAAACAAAAATTTCAACATCGGTTCACTATAGCATATATCTGTCATAAAAATAGTCGATCAAAATCATAATAAAGTTCTCTTTATACCCTTTCATGCTACCAAAAATGCATCTGCTAAGGGTATTATGCCTCGGTGCAACCGAAGTTAAGCTTTTTCATATTAGCAACTTCTTTTCTTTTTCACGTTTAATGCCGTAGAATGCTAAAACAACAATGAGTGACTTGCATCGCATAGAAATTTGTTAAAATATTCTCTTGAAGCATCGCAAAAGTGTCAGGCTTATGAATACATACATATAGTATATAAATATATATATGTGTTTGTTTGTTTGTTTCTATTCACGCGTTCCAAAGTGTCTAAACTTTCAATTTTTTGCGTTTGCTTTGTTTTGTCTTTTCTCATTTTTGCATTGATATTTTAATTTTCATACTTTCTTTTTCATTTGAATTTACGTCCATTTACAAGCAAGCATATATTTCGTCTGCTATTTACATATAAACTCATACATAAGTATGTATATACAACAATATTTATATTTTATACAAACAGTTATTTTGTTTGCAATCTCGTACTTCTTGTTTGGCAAATTCGAAACCAATTCATTACTTAAATAGGCTTTTCTCACGCTCTTCTAGGCTCATAAATTTTATTACCAAGCATTAGGGGCCGTTACGAGGCGTGTATTTAGTTTTATTCCATTTTGCCATTTTTTGTTTACACGCAAATATTTCCTACAATGTATTTTACGGGCTTTTGGTCTGAGCACACATTAAGATCGAACAATCGAACGTTTCGGTTTTGCTCTTAATCTGAGGAGCATTGTTCAGAAACTTTCGAAAAGTTCGTTTACTACCAGAAAACTTTAATATAATTTGTTTTTGTTATAATTTTAATATGCCGTTTTCATAAAAAATCACGTACTCCTAATTAAAATGCCATAAATTTGGCTTTGACCTACACAAAATTTCGCTTTTATTACGGTAAATCTGCGTATGCTCTGCTGATATTGAAATATAGTTGGGTAGTAGTAACAGTTAGTTTAAAATTGTTTGGAAAATAGATTTGATAGTAAAGAAAACCAGAAAAAACGCTAACTCTGGAAGCATCGAGGCTATAATAACCCTCACAGGTGCATTTCAGATAACATAAAATATTATTAACAGATTTTTATCGGTCATCTCTTCCGTCCAAGAACTTTAGTTCGATTAGCCAGTTCATACGGCAGCTATATTCCATAGTGCTTCGATATCATCGATTCCGACAAATGATCAGCTTTTTGGTGAGAAAAGGACCTGTGCAAAATTTCAGATCGATATCTCAAAAACTGAGAGACTAATTCACGTACTATATACACACGCATGGATATGAATAAATAGATTCAAGTCGCTATGTTGAATCTTGTACTATAAAATATTATAGAATAGCGTCTCTGACGATTCCTTCTGAGTCTTACAAACATCGTGACAAATTTAATAGTAAAGGGTGATCTATTTCCAGGTTCCCTACTTTTTTAAAGAAAAAACACAGAAACTTCAAATATAATGTGGAATGTTTATTATCATTCGAAAGAACATTATTTTACATTTATTTTATGAAGGTTATATCTTTCAAATGTTGGCCACATCTTTGTCTTATGCTACATCCGTTGAGTCCAATTTTTTATGACTCGTTCAAGCATTTCGACTGGTAACTGGCGAATGAGACACGCGTGATGTTTTGCTCCAAGGCCTCAATCGAAGAGGGCTTGTCCGAATAGACTTTAGACTTTACATATATCCACAGGAAAGAGTCCAACGGTGTGATATCACATGATCTTGGTGGCCAATCTACGAAGTGTTCTCTCAATAAATCTATTGACTGATGCGTTGTGTGGAAAGTGGCGCCGTCTTGTTGAAACCAAATATTGTCGAGAGCACAAGCCACACTTTCAGGAATTAAATAGTCGGTTATCATCGCGCGGTAACGGTCGCCGTTGACAGTAACGTTATCAGCGGCATAATTTTTGAAGAAAAATGAACCGATGATTCTAACGGCACACAAACCAAACCGTTGTTTTTCCTAAATGGCATGGCAGCTCTTGAACCTGTTCAGGTTTATCTTCGTCCCAAATGCGGTAATTTTGTTTTTTTTTTTTACATACACCTTGAGCCACAAATGAGCCTCAACGCTCAACATAATTTGGCTCAAAAATGGCGGATCTTCTTGGAACTTTTCACGAGCCCACAGCGAAGCGATGTCGCTCGGGAAACTCGAACGGCTTTAATCTTGCATAACGCTTTTAATTTAAGATCTCGACGTAAAATGCGCCAAGTCGATCCATACGTCAGTCCAAGTTACTGCGCACGGCTGGGAATCAACTCTCCACCATTTCTCTGAGTGTACGCTCTTATTTTCTTCACTGCAGGCAGGGCGTAGTCTATTCGGTCGAATATTATCCAATAATGAATTCTGGGTTTCAAGATGGGTGATGGTGTTGTGAATAGTACGCTCAGTAGGCGACCATAAGTTGAGCAAGTTGATTTGTTAAATTATACCCGACTCACGCGTGATCTGTCAAAAAAAGCGTATCGAAAAAAGTACCTCTACTTGGATCAGCCTATCGGCTCTCATAAGATAGTTTTAAATATGCTTTTTCAGACTCTGGTATTATCTATATACTACTGTGATCAAATTGAAAGCTGAATTTTGTTCATTTCATCTCCTTCAAAGTAATCCCCTAACGCTGCAATAGACTTAAGTCAACGAATTTTCAAGTTATATATGATATTGAAGTAAACCCAAACTGCATCTTATCCTGGTTAATTCAATTAACCTACAAATGCATTCTTGAACAGTCGAACTGATTGGTCTGTCATGCAGTTCACGCCCGGATTGGTATGCAATACTCTTCCTTCCATGTACTCATATATTCATATCTATTATCGAACTACAGGCTTTACGAAATAAATTTTAAGTCAGTGGGAGAAGGCAATATCAATCCGTCCATCGAATGTTTTAATTATATTCTATGAGTATGAAAAGCGTCTATCCTTCCTTTGAGTTGAGAATAAATTATTTGTTAAAGTATGCTGATAAAGCCTACAAACTTCAAAGTCATATTAAACTTTTTATAGAAATTTTGAACTACAAAGCGATTTTTGTTGAAATGTGGTGTCAAAATCTATACCTTATCAAACAGAAATATCATATTTGACATTTTTTGGTGAAGTAAAACTTATTTACGTAGTAAAAGACTGAAGGAGGGGTGAGCATTTCACTTGAAGGTATAATATAATACAATATAAGTCTGCTCATCGCCTTGATTAATAGTTAAATATCCTTTGTCTGTGAAACTTTATATCCCTTATAGTAGGGGAGCCCGGAGTGCTAAATTTGCAGTTACTGGAGCGTCATGGAGACTTACTAGATTGTCAAGATAACGTTTAAATAAAAAGAAAGTCTAGGTGAAGTTTTCCATTTTAGTGGGGAGAAGAGCGGGAAATTGGTGTCAAAAATGTAAAAAAAAAACAGTCACATGAAAATACTCAAGCGCGTCAGTCATTTATGGTATATACGCGCATTGTATTTCTGATAGTCGATATATATTAATCTGACAATCAAGTCAGGGTTGAAGGCCGTAATGACAGGTTAAAAAAAAAAAAAAATAAGTTACTCGAGCGCGTCAGATTTTCTAAGCGAATGTTAATGAACCTCTAAAAAGTGTACCATTTAATATTCTGACAATTTCGACGTGGACAAAGGTCATTTATTGATTTTAAAACTTGTAAAAAAAAAAAGGTGACCTTGAGATACTCGAGCGCGTCAGATTTTTATACAGTGGGATGAACTTGATGTCAGAGTCTTCCCAAAAGATAATCTGACAATTATATAGAGGCATATCGTTAATCTGACGATTTAAAAGTGGAAGAATTCTGTTTGGTTCTTGTTTTTGTTACAGGATGTAATAAAAACAGTGTATACATATGTATATATATGTATATGTATACAATATTATATGTATTATGTATATTGTATGCATATACATATGTATATGTATAGAAAATTGAATAATTTATTAATATGAAAATAGATCTAAATATTAATAAAAAAAAATTTAGAGTTTGTGGAATAAACTTTTTTTTTCATACGTTTCTTCGCCACAGTAAACACATTTGACACTAACGTCACTCATTTTTACAATGGATGTAAAACTGATCGCTGTAAACGAACGAAACAAACAAAAGTGTCAAGCGTTTACTAACAACAACCACTCTATGGTGATTAGTACGCTTGACCATTTATCGACGATTTTACCTGTATCGCCCCACGGAAATTGTCAGATTATATGATTTTCGTGATTCTGACAGAATTACCTTTAAAATTAAAAAAAAATCTATCGCGCTCGAGTATTTCAAGGTGACGTTTTTTTTTTTACAGATTTGTCACCCTGCTATTTCTCTAAGCCACCCTCAAACTGTCAGAATATTGAAATATACACTCGTCTTCATGCATTTAACATACCATCTCTTAATCTGACGCGCTCGAGTTTCCCGAAGGATCGATTTTTTTTCTCTAATCTGACGAACCCCCCCCAACGCACGCCTCCATATTAAGGGCTCATATTTGGTAGGGGTACATAAAAGGGTACAATGTTTCTCCCCATATAGTTTTCTGACACGCTTAAGTAACTGCAAAAATCCCCTCTTGGGCTCCCCTACTATTACTCTTTTTATGAAACTAATTTAGCTTTCCACTAACTGCAATTATAGTAAAATAATATCAGTAAACACATATCTTTACAAAGTTTGATACCTTTTGCAATAAATTCAGCTTCTTTATTTCACTTAAGGGGAAACCACTTAACATTTTCAAGACACACATTTATACTTATATATATTGTATTATTGTATAAAGGGAGATGCTAAGTTCCACGAAGTAAACTCACGTTCTTCCCAAAACAAATGACGCGTAAATTTTACCAAAAAGCCAGTGACTGCAAAAACCAAATCCCCGTTTCAAAAGCGTTATTTCAATGCAGTATGTGTGTATATATATGCATGTGTGTATAAATATATATATGTACAAATGCGGCAGAATTGTTAGGCACTCACCTCGAAACCGCCGCTACCTGCGGAGCTCCTTGGCTGCAGTCACTATGCATTACACATATAAAAGTGTATATGTGTGTATGCATGACTGTATTGTGTATACAAATTTAAAAACAACGATGGTTAAAACTGAGTTTTACCCACCGCAGATTTTAATTAAAGCGCTCAAAAATACAAGATTAAATTTTTGTAAATTTATTTGCAATTTTTTTGAGCGAATTTCACTAATACAAAACACAAATATAAAGTTTTCTCAAGCGCAGAATGCTTTGGAGAAATATTTGCTTTTATAAAATTACTTTACATTTTTTATGCAAAGTTTGAAAATTTTCATACAAAAAACATAAAAACAATTCAACTACAAATTCACTAGTTTAAAATACCACACTTGGTTAATCATTCTGCATACAAATTCAAAAGACAAAATCATACCAAAAAAAACCAAAAATTTTTGTTTTTAATTTTTGAAAAATTTTACCACCGCATAGCGTGCATATTTCCATGAAACTTGTGCTGAGTCACCATATTGAAATGTAAAGCAAATTAATTCATTTAATTTAATTTTCATGCAATAACAAGAAACCTTCAAAGGTTAAATGTACAATGGCAATTGATATGATTTGCCGTTAATTTGTGCTATTGATAAAAAAATGTACTCGCATTCAATAACAGCGTTGTAGCTTTTAAGCGCATTATTCAAATACATATGTTTATGGAATTCTTGGAAAATAATATGCAACAACAGCTTTATAATGAAATCAATAGACCTTCATATTGCAATCAAACTCTTTAGTAACGGAAATAAGCGTTATACATAGCTGTGAAAAATGTTACACCGAACAACCAACGAACGCAGCCTTAAGCTGTATTCACACGCAGCAATAACGCACAATTGCTGGTGATAAAAAAATCTACCTTGATCTGAAATGCAACTGCACTTAGGTAGCTTACTCATTGACAATGCTTATAATGAGCTTAACTGGTAGTTTTTCCGATTTTTTAATTTAGTGGTCATAGTTTCTTAGCGTTTCTTCAAAGAAGAACTGAAATCTGTACTGCTGTGGACTAGTTGAAGTTAGTGCTGAATTATTTAAGTGTCAATTTGTTAACATGTAATTTGTAGATTATTTTTAGCCTGACCTAACCTCACTTTTCCGTTGGATCAATGGCTAAATGTTTAATTAATGCCTTTTCAAACTGAACTCTTCAGTTATTCTTACTTACTAAAATCTTGTATGTCACTACACCAAAAAATAATATGTTTTCCCTGTGAATTTCGATGTAAATGCGAAGTCTACTTTATCAAAATTAAACCTTACATATACTCCAAAAAAAACGTACAAATAAGATTTTTTGGCCTGCTTTAGAAAGGTAGATATTTGCAACTCAGGTCACTTTCGACCTGATCTTAGTTCCAAAACCTGTAGTATACATATCGGGTAATCGAAAAAGTATTTTCGTATTTTTAATGAAACTTCAACCTTTTTTTCTAATTTATAATAATAAAAAAATAAATAAATCTGTACCATTTTGGTTGACCACTTTTTGCCATTTTTCCGCTAGAGATATTATTCTATCAGTGTAAAACTTTCATCAGTGTAAATGGAAATTTCCAGAACGGAAGCGAGCGAACCATTGTTGTGCTACACGAACTGATACAGCATCGTCTCCGTAAACTTCACAAATTTCATTGATGGCTTCCCATTGTTATACAAAAATTTCAAAATAAAGCGAAATTACTTTCACTCATTTTTGAACAGCTGTAACTTTTTTTCAACTTTCACGAATTTATTTTATCGGTTAAATGAAGCTTCAAATCTCATCTTTCCAACACTATATGGTATGACACAATGTGATTGGTAGCACTGGAGATATACGACTGCAACGATATCTATTGACAAAATACGAAACGACTTTTACGACTACCCAATACAAATATTTCCCCAGACGCACACCCAAATAAGTGGTGACACCAACCTAGAAAAGATTTGTTAGGTGAATACCTAATACCTTAGGTAAGATGGGAATATTTAAGTGATTGTTATTTTGAAAGGACTGAGTATACTCGTATGTATATTTGAAGCATCATTTCTAAAGAAGCTTTCGCTAAAATTGTCTAAGATAAAATACTAAATCCCACGGGTTATTTTTTATTGAACGCTTTCTGTTACTTTTTTGAGGTTAATGAAAATTTCAGAAATGTGGGTTTCTGGAAGCTTCATTAATTATGTGTTTTACTATTTAGGGAGCTTCAAGGCAATCTTCAGAGGTCACACACGAGGTCAAACGTCGTATAACCTCACTTAAATATAGGTACACTAGGTATATTCTAAGTTGCATACTCGTACATTTTGTTTTTGGAAATCTCCACCATGTATGGCAATAATGGCTTGAGTATTTTTGGGCATCAGGCGTTAGACCAGTCAAGAATTTTCGAAATTTTGATTGTTTCATTTTTTGCTTAAATTACACTTCAAGCAGCCAAAAATAATACAGGTTGAAAGAGAAAATCTCTTCTCTTTTACTTCCAGAATAAATTCTCAATATTCTTTTCATTATATTTATTGATTGATTAAAATCATTCTTTAAAATTATTAAGAGAAGTGTTTTCGTACGCTGTTCGTGGTAGCTATTGAGCCTTACATACTGAGTTTTAGGACTGATTCATATAGCAAGAGGATCATCACTTAAGGTTGGTACGCAGCTCTCAAGTAATTGATCAAGAAAAAAAATACATTATTTCTCCAGTAAATTTGACAGCTGGTTACGCATTGTGAATGATCCACATTAGCCGAGCAAGAGAGAATAAACAAAGTAACCAACCTTTGTGAGTAGGTATGTATATATGTATGTGTATTGTAACACAAATATTTTCATTGAGATTTAAGGAATGTTGTTGATGACTGGTTGGTTTTATACAACATTTCAAAATGGAATATACTTTATAATAATGATTTCAACTAATTTAGGATGAATTTGACGATTACTTCGAATTTCCTTCAAGAAACAATTGTTGATTTGATGTTTGTTGGCAAAACAGGTTTGCCATATTCGCATTTTATTGAAGAAAAGTATTACAAATTAGAACTAGATTTCATGAGAGCTGCGTAATAGCACAAGTAACTTTATCGAAGTAAAGTATCTGGACCGTTTCTTAATCGTATATTTATATTAAGCTTTTAAGATTCTTGAGAGCTGAGTACTAAGCTTTACATATCTCTGATCTTCAAGTATCTTTGGCTAATATTGTAACAGAGCCTGGTCTACTACAGTTTAATAAATATATATTACTTCTTCAATTTTAATTTGCGTTACAATTCGAAATTCACAACTTTTATTGGGTATAATTAGTTACATATACGAGTCTACTTTTTACATATATACATTATAAATCACATTTGTTTCAGCAAAATTTCTATTGCCAAACAAAATATTTCGCTTCTGCTTTTGTGAGATTTTCTGAAGTCATTAGCTTTCGCAGCACGAGATGTAATTACGATCTCTTTGACCTTAAACTCGAGTAAAATGTTCGTAAGAAGTCATGAGCACTTAATTTACCGCTACTAGTTTTAATGTGTTACAAAAATGACCAACATTTAACACTATGTGTATTAGAGCAGAGTAAGAGCTTCTCTAGAAAAGAGATTGATGATCGTATCTTAATCTTATTCTAGCAGCACGAGCACTAATTATATTTTAACTAGTTTGTAGCGCTTTGTAAAAGTACAAAATATTACAAGACCTCAAAGTATGTTTATGAATTACTTCCATATGGGCATATGTATGTACGCTTCGTGTTGTAAGACTCTTTAATGATTTCCGCTTGTTTACCACTCGCGCCGTATTTGAAACAGCAAAAAACAAGCGGCCTGCTAACATATTCTTAAAAAAAGAACAAACCCTTTATGTCTTCCTATTAGCGCTGTGAACTCAATTAAATGAATTTGACCCGAATTTAAACTACCAAATACGCGCTCTGCTATAAACCGCGCGCGCGCGCAACTTAAGCCCAAAATGAAAAAAGTTACGCGTTTATTACGTCCGAAAAGTAAGAAAGCAAAAGATGCGCAATATAACGCGTTGAGCGCTGCTAACGGTAATGGCGGTAGCGCTCGTATAGATGCTAGCGCCACTGAGCCCATGCCTACCATACACAATTACGGGAAAAGCAAGACAAAGGCTAAAATAAAACCAACGAAAACACAACCAACAAAAATAAAATTAACCAGCGCGCGCACGAAAAACCAAACGCCGTCAACAAGAACGGGTGACGCCGCCTACACTACTGTGGCGCTAGAACGCGCTTCGAGCTCCTCAACCACGGACAACAACAATTTCAGTTATTCATCGCTGAATCGCAAGCGCAACAGTTATAGCAACAGCAGTTGCGGCAGCATCATCACACGCGACACTACAACGCCCACAGCCACCGCTTCAACGGCGTCGAAACAAACACTACAAAAGCGCCGCAGTCATAGCAGAAAGCGCTGGTGGCGCCGCTTACTGTGCTACAACCGCTGTGCATGCGCGCGCAGAAAACGCGCCACCCAACCGCATAACCGATACAAAGATTACTGGAATGAGCCAGCAAAAAAACAAAAGCGGCCGAGGTGTTGTTCCTGTCGCGCTGGTTGGCGTAAGCGCGTAGGTGCTGCGAAGTGCTGGCGCTGGTGTTGTTTACCCTGCTGTTGTTGTGACAGACGCACAGGTGGTTATCCATATGATTCGGAGGAGGATGATGACATCGATGGCAAATTCGCGGCGTACATTTATGAAATGCAACAGAGAGACATGGTCGCGCTGCCAGCAGCCTTGGCTGACACAACGCCAACCATAGCAACCACACAATTACAAAGTATGCCAAAGAATGAGCTCACAACTACTAAACAGGCGCACACACTAACTAAAACTACCGAAGGGGTTAACGTACTCGGCAGTGCGCCAGTAGTTGGCGCGTGTAATGTGGCGTCACAGCCGCCGCCGCCCACTGCATTTGTCTATCGGCGCCGCAGCAGCAATGGTGGTTTGTTGAAGCTAAAGCCACGCGCTTGGACATGGGACGATAGTTTGCGCTCCAATTCAGATCGCTTCCTCGAGACGCTCGAGGAGGACGAATTGAATGCGCCGCATGTTTGCAGTTTCGTGGCGCGCCGGCCACCTTTACTCGCGCCAACAGCTGAGCTGCACAAGCGAGGAGGTATACCCCCCACACACACTCACACATGGGTACGGTGAGACCACATGCAACTCACTGTACTCGTAGCTTAGCAGCAAGCGGAATGTTTAGCCAGTAAAGCGCACATAATTAAATTCCTCACGCACAAATATTGATGTATGCTCATAATATAAATATTTCGGTAAACTCACAAATATTTTATGACTACTTTAAGCAGCACAAATTATATCATATTTATGGTTTTCGTATAGTCTATAAAAACATGAGTAGCTGCAAATTGCAAATTACTTACTCGCCACTGAAACTCTAAGCAACACCTCTCCCAAGGTCCTCCACCAAGCAATTTTGCACTCTTTCCTGCATGCAGCACTTTTTGGAATTTATGTTGTGTTAACATCGTAAATTTCCGTTCCTAACTTTTGGCATCGCAATCAAGCATCGATATGGTTCCAAATTTTATGCTTTTCGCGCATAAATTTATGCAATGAATTTAATGAAGTTGTCAAATTTGACGTTACTATTATTTTGCTATTATTGTTAGAAAAGAGGAGTTTAATTTTTTACGATTCTCTATAAAATTCAAAAGCTGATATTAACCTGAATGCTCTACTGTTCTTCAAAGCGCTATTTAAGGTAGTAAAGGCGACGGAAATCTGAGAGTCGGCGAAGAGTTGACAAGTTCAAGCTTACTGGTTGAAGGGAGAGAATTTTGTGGGGAAAAAATTAAATACAAAAAAGTTCATTCAATTCTAAGTAAATAATATTAAAAGAATAATGAAAATAATATTTTTAAAATTTTGATCCATGTCTGCAACAGTTCGATATAAGTACGAAATTAAATAATACCGAAATTTCCAGAACGGAAGCAGCGAACCATTGCTGTGCTCCACGATCTGGTATAGCATGGTCACCGTAAACTTCACAAATTTCATTGGTGGCTTCTGCGGCATTCTTCCCTTTTTTATAAAAAAAATTTCAACATATAGCGAATTTCTTCATTATTTTCATTCAATTATGAACAGCTGTAACTGTTTCCAACTTCCCCGAATTTTTTTGATCAGTTAAATAAAACTTCAAATCTCAACTTTCCAACACTGTATGATATGGCACAATGTTATTGATAGCACTGGATATATACTACTGCAACGATATCTATTGACAAAATACGAAAAGACTTTTTCGACTACGCAGTATTATACCCAGTCAAAGTAGTGAATCCACATTTGATAAAATATTACTTATGTACCAAACCACGTTTTGAACTCTGAGATATTCTGATAACATTTTCTTTGTATTCACAAATCATTTACATAATAGCTATGTATAGAAGCGATTCGTATTGAAATCCTTTCGAACGGCTCATATTTTAGGCTAACCTTGAAGCGTAGTCATCCTTTAATATTCTAATTATCTTTCCTCGACCACCTTTCGTTAGATGACGTCGTTGCCCAATCACTAAAAAACCTTTAGGGAACCACTAGAGAACAATTTGATAAACGAGACATTTTAAAGAGTGTTTTTTGAAGCATGTGGTTTTAAAGAAGAAATAAAACGCATATTATTAAATGATATGGCCGAGAATTTAGCTTTATTACCAAGATAAGGGTTTGCCATTATATTTTAAGAATGTTTTTGGAACAAGTGACCAAATAAATTGCAGCAGAGACCACTTTTTGCAGCAACCTCGGTGTGTTGTTATCTTCAAAGAGGTCAATCAAATCGGATTTGGCGGCGTAAACAAAAGACTTCACTTAACCTCACAAAAAATAGTTCAGCGGTATTTAATCGCACGGTCTTGGAGGCCACGCTCACCAAAAGTTTGCTTTAGAAAATGGATTGTTCCGTTGACTGTGTGACACGTAGAACTGTCTTGTTGGAACCAAAAATCGTGCACCTCAGCATCCTTCAAAGCACGAAAAAGTCATTAATCATAGTTCTATAACATGCTTCACTGACAGAAACTTTATAACCGGCTACATTTTTGAAGAAATATGGACTAATGATTTCCTCTACTCATAGATCATACCAAGCTATGTCTTTTATATAATCGAATGCAACAATTTTGTTTATTAACGTACTCGTTCAACCAAAAGTGAGCTGAGCAAAATTTCGGAATCGGTGGCCATCTAGATTTATAAGCCCGCAAACCAACATCCTTCTGCAAAATCTTCCATGAAGTGGATGAGCATAGCTCCAGTTATTGCATCCGATGGTTGATCGACTCATTCGGCCCTTCTTCAATACTCTGCTTCACATCTGTGGTTACTAGAATCACTGACTCTCCTGGGGGATTATGTCAACCGAATGTTGTACCCAGCGCGGTATGCGTTAGGCATATTGTTATGCAAATAATGTTCCAAAATAATTTATGAAATGACAAACCAAACTAGGTATAAATCAAGTAACAGCTGTCAAAAAGACCAACTCCGAAAGGAGTTTTTAGCATTGAAAACCACTCGTCTGAAAAAACTTTATTTACAAATCAGTTAGAAAATTTGTGTTTTCTCACATCTTTAATAATGACATTATGTGGTGGAGATGTACCTTATCTTACTAATGAGAACATAGTCATGTTCTCCTACCCTTCACATATTTAGCCAAGACCTCAATATTTCGAAAAACGACTCTGGAAACTTTGCTATACTGAGATCACAAGGGGTTCAAAACTTGGATAAGCCTCCCTTTGCCGTTAAAAATCAAATAAAATCAAATTCACTCCACTACGAAGTTGGAAGGTTTCGTCAAACATCTAAGATAAGTGTTTTATAAGGTTGATTATCTCAAAAATTACAGTTAAAATTAATACTTTATAGAAATACACCCCGAAATTGTAAGTGAAACGAAAGCTTTGACATATTTCAGAAATAAATTTTGAAAAATCTTAATTTCAAACACTTTATTCCTAAATCGCATGTGCTAAACTATATCAACTATTGCTATCAAAACACCTTTCACATCATAAATTAATATATATTAATATTAAAGAATAAAATACCGCTTTCCTCAATATAGTCCATAATAAATGTATATACACACATATGGTATAGCAACTCTGTCAGTCTCACAAATGATTGCTTTATCAAAGCAAAACCTCATCGAAGCCAGTTCTCGCTATAAACTAACTATAAAATATATAACTTTATGACTACCAATATGGCACACATTCAAACTAAATGCACACTTTATTTACATACATGCAGACTGGTAGTTATTTATACATATAATTATAGGTGCTTATGTAAAGTCATTGTTGTTTATTCTAAGCACTGCAAAAATATAAAAATTTTAATAAAAAGCTGGTATATACATATATGTGTCTGAGATTAATATTGCTAATACATATGTTTAGTGTTTGATGGGGGAATTAGTTTGCCTTGACCTGCAGCTACTTCAACAGTTGGAAAAAGTTACTATTTTCAGATATCTTATCGCTCTTATCAAGTTAATGAACTCGTGATATTAAAGCTTTATTATTATTATTATTGTTTTTTGTTGTGACGATGACGGCAGTATGAGTAATAAATGGAATAATTCTACGAGAATACTTGTATATAAAGAAAATTTTCTGTAAAATGCTAGAGGGACTTTTTGCGAATACCCGATTTTAGTTTACATATCATACTATTCTATGCATATATGTATGTAGATCTTTAGCTAGATCAAGTTAGAAAAGAAAAAGTCAAACCAAATGAATCCACTTTTATAATATTAAGTAAATGGCACGAACTTTTACAGTAGTGAGCGTGTCTGATGTTGGATTAAAGTAAACACATAATGAATATATAGAGTTGAAATCATTAAAAGAAAAGTGAGATACAAGAAATCCACAATTATATGTTATCTTCTAAAGTATTGTTTACAAATATATTTTCTAAAAATTAATTTAGATTGGTCTCAATATTAACTTCAATTCCCGTTAAGAAAATCCATCGAAAGTGACGACGATCCCCCACTTCCATTGGTGATCTTCGAATGTTATGAAGCCATTTTTATATAGCAATTTATCTTTTGCTAAAAAAATAGGCTTCGTTCCGGGCGATTACCTCTTTAGTGTCGCAATATTTCTTTCCAGTAAGCGTTGACCTCAGTTTTGGGAGCAGAAAATGCTCTCTGGAAGCTTGATCCGGAAAACCAAAACCAGAAAGGCGATGACTTTGCCAGTTAACTGTTGCGTATTTCCATGTTTAGGAACCGATTCATCACATAGAGTTCACTCGTATAATTGTCGAATGGTTCATTTGCAATGAATGATTATTTTCAACGGATGCTATCCGGACTTTTCATAATACTGTGGTCAAAAATTAAATACAGGTGATTATTGTGGTGTCGTGTACTATGAATTCAGTCCGCCGGCAAACTGTCAACAAAGAATACTACTAGACTAGAAAAAGCGTTGGAAAAAGTGTGTTTTATTGGACGGCGATTGCTTTGAAGGTGATGAAATTGATTCGGAAGAATAATTTTTTTGTTATTTTCTATCGACTTTGAGCTCGAACAGAACTTTCATCCACCCAAAAAATATGAAAAATATGACCAACGAATTCTTTCCATATTTTTGAGTTGCCGACTATCTCGATTAACTTATTTTTTCAGACCACCAAAATCATTTTATGTGTTTTTTTATGTTTTCGTTTGTAATCCTATCATAGAATGTCAGCAAACCGCTCACGATTGATCGCCTGCGCTTTGTACAAAGACCCGATAATACCTGATCTCACTTTTTGATATCGGTAGCATTTTTTTACTGTAGAAACAGAGATTCTATACATTTTAGGATGACTCTGAACGCTTGATAGATTGTATAGAATACTTCTTCTCGATACAAGAACGCCCGAAGTCTTGATATTTCATCAATATTGATCGCTATTAAGCTAAACATTTTTCTGTTTGTCCGAAACTGAAGCCAAATCTATGGTATATTCCCTAACCACTACATCACATTCTTCAGATAATTATGCCTTAAACAAGTCAATAAAGTTTGTAACACCCCGAAATAGACCCTATAAAATGTATATATAAATTATCAACGTGACGAGCCGAGTTGATTTAGCCATGTCCGCCTCCCCGTCTGTCTGTATATTCGAGAAATAATCCCTCAGTTCTTGAGATATCGCTCTGAAATTTTGCACACGTTTTTCTCTCCTTAAGAAGCTGCTTATTTGTCGGAACTAGTGACATCGGATTACTATATCATAAGGCTACCATACAAACTGATCTTTCAATTTCAAGTTCTTTTATGGAAAACAATTTTTATTTTACAAGATATCTTCCCGAAATTTGGCAAGAGTCAACGTCAAAACAAAGCAATTATAATATATTCGATAATATTTTAGAGCGGATATCTATAACCTAAACTTGTCATACAAACCGACCAATCAAAATCAATTTCTTTATTTGTGAAAGGTATTCTAGCTTCGTTGCAACATTTTTTCTCGTTTTATATTTATAATGCATATTATATACAGTTATTAGCTTTCTCTTAGCAATCAATCAGCCATCAGGAATTTTAAATTCATAGTCGATAATATGAGAAATATGCCATCGAGACACTGACCAAAAATTTTGTGGAAAAACTCGGCCTATTATCTCTCAAGCCATAAACGATATGTACTTATACATATTAACTTTGATTCATCCATTTACATGTTAATATAGAAATGTATACAGTGCATAATAAGTACATTGGCGCACCGTTGCCGCGTTTGGTCATAAGAAATGGTCACTATCCGCTGACCAGCCATAATCGATATATCCGAAAGCGTGTCTCGTGTCACATTCACTTTATTTTAATTACTTAACTATTGCTGGCGATTCGAATAAAGCGTGTTTCAGTTGTTATTGTAATGCATACAATAAAAAGATAAGTCAAGTTTGTGCAAACCCAAAGCGCGAAACGAAAAGTGTTTATAACAGTACATACATATACTCTTCCATATGTATCTACAATAGAAAACCGGCTGTAAGACACGTTTATTTTTATAATTTTTTTTTTTTTTTTGGTTTTGCCTCTTTAAATATTTGCTGCTCTTGCACAATCGTCGCCGTAGGAGCGCAAGTATAGACTTTTGGGAGTGCGGCCGTTTATCAATGCTACTTGGGTGCACATAACCAATATATACATATGTACATGTGTCTAAATTTATATATACGCTTGATTGCATGCACAACAGCAGCGTTTTTCCACATTCGTTCCCCATAAATGAGTACGTACGTAAGTGTATTTTCATTACGCGTTAAGTGCTTTGTTGCAATTACAACTATTTTTACTCATTACTAACTAACTTCACACATAGTCGTATGCAGTCATGTGTACATATGTATGTAAATGCTTATATTGGCATTTACGACTAATTAAATTGTTTACTGATTTGGCTTTGTCTTCGTTTCGTTCACTTGCAGAGGAGGCCAAAGCTGCCGCCGAGGAATCCAATCAATCGCCAGTTATTGGCAAACGCAATGAGTCCACAGCCAGCCCGATCCAGTCACGTGGCAGTGGCACAAGCGAAACATGGCCGGCGCAATCGGATGAGGATATCGATCGTTTGGTGGCGATGCATCAAAATCGCGATAGCCTCAGCTCTTTGGGTGTAAGTAGAAATTTAATTTTTGCATATTAAATAATTCATAACTTTTATTTACATATTTGATTCGTAAAATATTTTTACGTGGTAGTAGTCTTAGTTTATTTTTAGTGTACATAAACAATATTGATGTTTTTTAAATATACTTTATTTATATAAATCATGAATGGCAGGACTAACTCTCGTGTATCTCCAAACTGAGGAGGTTGCATATTCCAGCCCCTACCACATACTTATATTATACTTTCAAAAATTATTCTTATCCACTAGTATTAATACGTATTACCGCCGAATCTGGTGAATACGGTGGTTGATCGATGGTATTAATTGCTTTTTCGCTTTAAATTCGGTCATAATCGTGATATTTTTGAAAAAAAAAAACTCAGCTTTATCGGGCCGAATCGAGCAAGAACGCGTTTCATACCCAAATTTTTCACCAAAATCATTCGAACGGACTCGCCAACGATGTCGAGCTCTCTTGCCATCTCTCTAACATCTGCCTAACGATTTTCAAGCACCAAATCTCTCACTTCTTTAATATTTTCAACAGTTGAAGAGGTCGAACGAAGCTCGTTCAGAACCAGGCGAGTCGAGAACGAATCTTTCAACGATCTCTGGCTTGTTGGCTTGTGTTTTTGATAAAACTGAATCACTGTAAGCCTTTTCCAACACTCGCAATAATTCCGCACTAGAAATTTTTTTTAGAAATAGAAAATTTGAGACAAGTTTTTGTTCGCTATTTTTATCCATAGTGAAAATCGCAATGCACTACAGAAGTGTACCGACTTAAGCAGGTGTTGAAAACAAACCGGTTTGACAGATTGCGCCTCATATTTGGCATGGTAATTAAGGACAGTTTTACTACCTTTTTTTTTAAATATCATTTACCCGGGGAGTTTAAGTACAATTTCCGGGTGCTTTTTGTCACACTGTATTTAGCTTTTCACAAAAAATCAGTGGTAGACTTCAGTAAAAAAATTTTCAAAATTCACCTCAAGTCCTTCTTAAAAATTGTTGTGTCTTAAAAGTCCTGAAATCTCAAACTAAATAAAGTAACAAGTTTTGAGAAGTATTTCGTCCAAAGTATGGTTTCTTCCTAGGTCACCACATATGACATATTGAATAGCACTGAGAAATGTAAATTGCTATGATCATCTCTGCTTTCTACGAATATATTCTTTTTAAGCGGCAATATTTCAAGTATATTTTTCTAAAGAAAACTGTTACAAATTGTATTCATTGTTAGAAATTCAAAATTTTCCCTCTGAAAGTGCCTGGTTCTATAAGCCAAGGCTAAAAACAGAATTATAAAGTACTTATTTACGCAAGTGAAAAGAAAACCCAGGTCTGAAAATCGTCGGTACTTGTATAGCTGAACAAAACTTTCTTGTAAAAGTCAGGATCGTTGCCACGATCTTCCTTAAAGTGGATGGCTTCAATAGTTATGGGTGTTGACGGATGAGCTTAACCGGGTCTTCTTCAGTACTCTGCTTCACAGCGGCGTCTCTGAATATACGCATTACCTACTAGAGTAAACGTGATACGAAACCAATTGAGGATTGCTCGAATTACCGACTCTGGTGGGCGATTATGTTGTCCGTACCGTTTGGTAACAAATTTACACGATTTCCAAACGTTGTTTCGAAGTAAGTCCGATAAGTCCAACAGACTATAAATCAAGTAACAGCTGTCCAAAAGACCAATTCCGAAAAAAGGCTTCATTGAAAACCGCACATCTATATATACATATATTATTCAGATCTTATATTTATACCCTGAAATGCCACGACGTTTTTAAAACTCAGAAGGCAATATCCTCTAAAAGAAATGTAAAAAAAATGATCAGCGTGACGAGCTGAGTCGATTTAGCCTTGTCCATCTGCTCCCCTTTAGTCTGTAAATACGCGAACTAATCTCTCAGTTTTTGAGAAACCGATTAGAAATTTTCCACACGCCCTTTTCTCCCCAAATAGCTGCTCATTTGTCGGAATCGCTAATATCGGACCACTGTAGTATTGTCTGCCATATTAACTGAGCTATCAAAATCAAGTTTTTGTATTGAAATTTTTTATACAATATTTGTCGAGATATCTTCATGAATTTTGGCACAGAATACCATGCCACAATTTTCAAATAAATTTTTCAGTTTGAACCACTATGTATAGCATGTATGTACATAGCTACCACATAAACTGAACAAATCAAATGATTGTCTGGGTAGGGTATTATAGCTGCGGTGCTACTGAAGACAAGGCTTTTTCTGGTTTTTGAAAAATTTTACTCCTAAAATGAAAAACGTCATACACTTACAGAAATTTTCTTTCGCTCATAAGGGGTATAAGTCAAGCGTAACACCCGAAGTTTATAGTTCTTTCGTGTTTAGTCATACCTTAATCGTTTTTCAAGTGCACAACTGCACTGCTTTCATGTTTGACTAATAGACGATTAGTAAATATTTAGGAATGAAAAGCGTGAAGATAAGAAGAATTTTCTCATTGCATTGAAAATAGCGAACGTTCACAAAAGCCAAAGCATTGTTGTGACGAATGAGGGAATTAATACAAAGTCATAAATAACAGATGCAGCTGCACGCTACTGAGTTCGCCATGATTATTCACTTAGGAGAGCAAAGGTGCATAAGTATGTATGTAAAGGGTGATTTTTTAAGAGCTTGATAACTTTTTTAAAAAAAAAAACGCATAAAATTTGCAAAATCTCATCGGTTCTTTATTTGAAACGTTAGATTGGTTCATGACATTTACTTTTTGAAGATAATTTCATTTAAATGTTGACCGCGGCTGCGTCTTAGGTGGTCCATTCGGAAAGTCCAATTTTGGGCAACTTTTTCGAGCATTTCGGCCGGAATAGCCCGAATTTCTTCGGAAATGTTGTCTTCCAAAGCTGGAATAGTTGCTGGCTTATTTCTGTAGACTTTAGACTTGACGTAGCCCCACAAAAAATAGTCTAAAGGCGTTAAATCGCATGATCTTGGTGGCCAACTTACGGGTCCATTTCTTGAGATGAATTGTTGTCCGAAGTTTTCCCTCAAAATGGCCATAGAATCGCGAGCTGTGTGGCATGTAGCGCCATCTTGTTGAAACCACATGTCAACCAAGTTCAGTTCTTCCATTTTTGGCAACAAAAAGTTTGTTAGCATCGAACGATAGCGATCGCCATTCACCGTAACGTTGCGTCCAACAGCATCTTTGAAAAAATACGGTCCAATGATTCCACCAGCGTACAAACCACACCAAACAGTGCATTTTTCGGGATGCATGGGCAGTTCTTGAACGGCTTCTGGTTGCTCTTCACCCCAAATGCGGCAATTTTGCTTATTTACGTAGCCATTCAACCAGAAATGAGCCTCATCGCTGAACAAAATTTGTCGGACGTTAAGCGCGAAACACATTTCGAACCGAACACTGATTTTGGTAATAAAATTCAATGATTTGCAAGCGTTGCTCGTTAGTAAGTCTATTCATGATGAAATGTCAAAGCATACTGAGCATCTTTCTCTTTGACACCATGTCTGAAATCCCACGTGATCTGTCAAATACTAATGCATGAAAATCCTAACCTCAAAAAAATCACCCGTTACATATACATACTTACATATGTATGTGTAAGAATATATGTATGAGTATAAATGAAAACAAGAAACAAAGAACTATGTAAAGGCATTGAACGAGAACTCTTCTTTCATACATATAAATTGACTTTAACACGCGGAAAACAGCTGTGGATTCGAAATTTTTTATTAATTGGTTGAATACATCTTTTTGAAAAGTAAATATGAAAAAAATATTTAAAAAATAACTAAGTTCAATAAAAAAAAATTGTATATATTTATATTTATATATATTATATTTATATATAATATATTATATTTAATTATTTTTGTTAATAAAAATAAATTGGTTTCATACCAGAAAAACTAGTTTATTATTATTTACTTTATATACATATATGCATATATGTATATGTTTTAGTTTTTTTCCAATTCCACTAACCTTTTATTTGCCTGTTTTCACCCATTAGCTGCGCTCGGATTCCATGGCCAGCGTTTACTCTGGCGCCGGCGAGGGACGCTATGGCACCGTGGTAGTCAAAGGTCAGGTTGAGTTCGGCATGCAATACAACTATAAACTGGGCGCGCTGGAGATACATGTGGTGCGCTGCAAAGATCTCGCTGCCGTCGATGTGAAGCGCAATCGCAGCGATCCATATGTGAAGGTAGGCTAACTTATGAATAACATACGAAAAAATTTGCTCTAACTTTATATACTCTCTTTTGGACAACACAGGTCTATTTGCTGCCCGACAAATCGAAGGCTGGCAAACGTAAAACCAAAGTCAAGAAGCATACACTCAATCCAATTTTCGATGAAATACTACGTTTCCACATGCCCATCTCAAGCTTGGAGTCACGCACTTTGTGGCTCACCGTCTGGCATTCGGATATGTTCGGACGCAATGATTTTCTCGGTGAAGTTAGCGTCAGTTTGCAGGGCAAAGTATTCGATAATCCACAATCGCAATGGTATCTGCTGCAGGAGCGGGTAAGTGCCAAGCTCTTACACTCGTGAATTTTTCTTAATTTTTTATTGTTTTATTATCAATTTTTTTGTAGAGTGAACCCTTCGATGAGATAGCCACGTATCGCGGTGATATTGTTGTCGGGCTGAAGTATATACCACCAGAGATGGTGCGTCCCGGCTTTATGCGTAGTGCCTCCACCTGCAGCGGTAGTTCAAATCTGCGTAAATTTGGTAGCATCAAATCGGTGGCGTCGCGTTCCGATCGCTCGACAAAAGGCGGTCAGCTGCATGTGCTCGTGAAGGAGGCGAAACATTTGAGTCCGATTAAAGTGAATGGCACTTGTGATGCTTTCTGCAAAAGGTGGGTAACTCAATTAAATGAAATAATAAGGACAGTGAAAGAAAGAGGGGAGGAGTTTAGGGGGGGAGAGGATTGCATTCCTCTTGGGCACGTAGCGAACAGGAAAGTCTTGTGCTGTGCAACAATGTTTACAGATTTTTTTCTCCTACTGCACTACACTGCTGTCATCCTCGGGCCCTGACAGTGCATTTAAAAGTTAATCCATAGTTCAAAAGTGAGCATTGGGTATAGGTTAACGCAATAGCTGTAATTCTGGCTTTGCAAAATCAAGTGAATAGAAAGATATGTATTTGCTTTTAAGAAACATAAATCTCAAGTCTTCCAAATTTGGTGCTTTTTTGTATTCACTGATGTTAGTTCTGAGGGTGATCTGTAAATATATTATTTTTAGATCAACAAAATCATATTTTAACATATCTCAGTAGTACATATTGCTTAGAGTTATCTTCTGAGCCATTGAATCAATGCATTAGGACTCCAGTCTCTCCAATGGCGAACCGGGTACAATTGAGTACTTGGATTTAGCTAAAATGATCTTTCCAAAGCCAAGTGGGTCCGATCAAAGTCAAATTCAGTATTTTCCGAGAACGGTGACCGATCTTTTCCAAAAAAAAATTTCATTGTGGGGTTAAGCTTTAGCCCATATGAAGCCTGAGATTCTCCCCTAATATGGTGATATTTAATACATTTCTAAATCATAATCATACAAATTTAAAACCTCCTTCGAACGCGGACTCAGTATTAAATCCTATAATGTGCCCCATAGAGCTTATTTAGAGTTTAAAGACTCCTTGTATATTATTCTTTCAAATGGTCCTTGGCAATTAACCACAAATGTATGTATAAATTTTTAATCAAAACCTTTTTCCTTACAGTTACTTGCTGCCCGACCGTACGCGTAGCTCCAAACAAAAAACGCCAGTTGTGAAACGCTCATTACATCCCACTTGGAATTATACCTTTATCTATGAGGACGTATCGCTGGACGATTTGTCCGAACGCGCGCTGGAATTAACGGTGTGGGATCACGATCGTTTGGCGAGTAATGAGTTCCTCGGCGGTGTGCGCTTTTCACTGGGCACAGGTAAGAAAATGTTCTTAGAGTAGATTTTAGATTTAAGCAAAAATTATGGAGTACAGTCTAGATTCTAACTCTCTATCTACATATATTTCTATAATTTTTGGATTTGTAATTTTTTTTATTAATCTCTTTGCTCTCGAACGGTTTGAAATTAAAAAGTTTAATTTAAGCTAACTATAGACAATTTTTGAGTGGAAAACACTAAGTAGATAAAGACCTGAAAAAGAAGAGGTTAAGGGTTGAAAATATTATTTGAGGAAGTTGATAAAAGGAATGAATGCTTCCAATATAGGTAGCAAACGTAAATGGTTTAAGTAAATTTTTATTGAAATCCTTAGTTGTAAATATTTTGGCAAATAGTTGCCACCTGATTGAAAAATTTAATTTAATAAAATAAGTTAATTTTTTTCTGAATGAGATAATATGTGACTCAATATTAATTGTGAAAACTTTCTTTTAAAAGAAAAAATGTTTTTGAAAAGTGATGCCACCTATCGAATTTTTTACAACATTAATTTATTAGATTAACTCAAATATGAATAGTATTATGAAACTAAATGTTGGGATTTAAGGAAATTTTTTTTCAAATAAAGATTTAGTTGAAAATATTTTTACGTATAGTTGCCATCTGTTTAAAAAGTTTGATTCAATAAAAGTATTAAATTTTTTTCCGAGTATGACAATATACGAGTATGACTCAATCTTAAACGCGAAAACTTTCGTTCAATTGAACAAAATTTTTAAAAGAGTTGCCACCTGTCGAATTTTTTTTAAATAAAAAATTTGAATGGCATTAACTAATTAAAGTTTAGAATTTGAGAAATTTTTTTTTGTTTTTTAATTTTTTTTTTTTCAAATAAAGCTTGTCTGTAGATGGATTTATATATAAGATGACACTCAAACTAAATTGTGCATAAATGAATTAAAATTTTTTATTTTCCAGGCAAAAGCTACGGACGCCCCGTCGAATGGATGGATGCAACTGGCAAGGAGCTCTCTCTTTGGCAAAATATGATTGATCGTCCGAACTTCTGGGTCGAAGGCAGTCTAATATTAAGATCAACACTCGATGGTATACGTGCAATACCGTAAATGTATTAGTAAAGCACACACACCCAGCATACCTAAGTAAATAATTTTTGTACCAGTACAATTTGTAGCTGTGCGTTTAGTAGAAAACATTTCAACACTAATGAAAAATGAAAAAAAGTTGAAAAATCTTTAAACAAAAGAGAAAATTTAAAATGCAACTCAAAGTTAGACAAGACACATATACATATATACATTCAGATATTGCATACATAGAGAAATAAATGCATATATAGTATATACATATATATACAATATATATATAAATGTATATGTAGGCAATATAACTGTAAGAAATTTGTAGTTAATAATGAATTTGTTCACCTAAGTTCCACATAAATCGTTTGCAACTGAAAAGCATTATAGCATTTAGAAAACTATCAAATGAATTGTATAGATAGTGTAGAAATTGTGTTTGAGTTTTGAGAAAGCAACAACAAATCATGAAACTAAGCAACTAAGCAAGAAAGACAATTATGTTATGCATGCATAGATGCATACACACAAACAAACAAATGTAAAAATTTAGTATTAAAAAAATCAAATGAATTTTATATAAAATTAACGAAATTTAATAAAAATTAAAAAAAAAATATTCAACCAAATTTGCCAAAAAAAAATATGGAAAATTGGAGTGACTAAAGAAAGTAAAAATTAATAAGAAAAGTGCGGCTTTTGGGAACGATTTTGAATACTCGAATATGATGAATGCGAAAGTTATTTGAATTTTATGCATTAGCATTAAACAAGACGGCAACGCAAAAGTGATGTAACTGTGAAAATAAAATTGTATTAAAAAAACTGCTTAAAATAATTGTGACAATTTGCAAATAAACGCAAGCGGAAAGTGACAAAAAGAAAGCAAAAACAAAAGCGTGTATTGAAGCATTAATAATTAAATCAAAAGCTAAGCTTGCAAGAGGTTATGTGTGCGAAAATTATTTAAAAATGCATAGGTAACAAAATAATTTGAAATAATTCAAAAAAATTACTATTTTTACAAAAATACACTAAATGGCAACTAAAATAATTATGCGAAATTAAAAAAAAAAAATCGTTTGCTAAATTTTCATAATTAAAAAAATATTTCGTATTAAAAAAAACTTTTTTTTTGTTTAATTTTGTAAGCAAGTGTGTATTGAAATGTGCTACTGCACCTTTGTGGAAAATGGAAAATTATATATAGCATATATTTACAAAAATATATATAACTATTGGTATGACGCATCATATCATATGTGCAAATGAAAGGTAAACAATTTTTGAAAATTTGTATTGCGCACAGCGTTAAAGCTTATAAATAAAACTTGAAGCGAAATGCATACATGCAAGTTGTAATTTAAATAAAATTAAAATTTATCGCACAATAATTAAAAATTAATTATTAATTAATTAATGCTTAAAAATTAATTTTTTTTTTAATTCATAATTCATTAATGTTTAAAGTCATTAATTAATTTGCTTAAATGCTTAATTAATTAATTAATGAAATAAAAAATTAATTTTTTAAACATTATTTCATTAATTTTATGCAAATAAATAATGCTTAAAAAATTAATTATTAATTAACTCATGCTTAAAATTAATCATTAATTAATTAATGAAATAAATAAATAATTTTTTGAACATTTTTTAATTAATAAATCATTTTTAAGCAAATAAATATTGCCTAAATAATTAATTATTAATTAATTCATGCTTAAAAATATAATAACTAATTAACGAATGAAATAAATAATTAATTTTTTAAACAGTATTTAATTAATAAATAATTTTTAAGCAAATCAATAATGCTTAATAAATTAATTATTAATTAACTATTGCTTAAAATTAATCATAATAATTGACTGCTTCAAAATTAATTAGTATTTAATTAACTATTAAAAATTAATACTTTATTTTTAGGCATTAATTAATTAATAATTAAGTTGAAAGCGTTAATTAATTAATAGATTTTAAGCATTGATTTATAATTAATTTCTTCAAAATTATTTATTAATTAATTAATGCTTAAAAATTTAATTACCAATATGAACATTATTATTTTCTATGCTTTGATATTGCATTAAACTTTGCAGCAAATAAAATATAGTTACATATGTATATGTATGTATATTGTAAAAAACATATTTAAATCAAGCGTTACATCACTTTTACTGTTAATGAACTACTGTATGTTAAACGAGACGAAGCGAAATATGACGAGAAATGAATGAATATTACTAAACTACCATAGCATTAATTATAAATTTAATTAAATATACTTATACGATTTATATGTAATACATATTTTACATACACACATACACATATACTACATATTTACTTATGTGTTGAATAAACATTCATATAATACACACTATAAAAACCGATATACAATAAAAATATACCATATACATACATACATACTAAGTTTTGTGTTCGACTTATTTTGTTATATTTTGAAAACTTGTTTTTCTTTTTTTGTTGTTTTTGCAGCGCTTAATTATTAATAACTTATGATTTCGAAAGCTACGTTTATGGTTGCGTTTTTGAACACTTAAAAGTATAAAAATTTCAGTTGTTCAAATGAAATTTAAAATCTTTGTTCTTAATTTAATTTTTTTCTTCATTTTAAAATAAACATTATAAGAACCATGACACTTAAAGCATTAAAAATAATTGTTTGCTTAATTTGACTTTCATTTTAGTTGATTAGTATAAGTTCCAAAACTATTTTTCTAAACTTTTTGAGAGTAAAAAGCTTTATTGATCAGATATAAGCTAAATTTTCGTCATTTAAAAAAAATAAAATAATGAGGAAAAATATGGGTTTAAGGCGTGTTAGGAAAATTCGATATTTTTTCAGACACTTTAGACCATAATCGATAATTTTTTAAAGCAAAAATACATCAAAGCAGGATACATGCCAATGATAATGAAGCCAAAAGATGGCTTGAATAGTTTAGTGGGGTCTTTTTTCTGCATTTTCTAAGAAAATTCATTTTAATAACGTACATCGGCACAAAAATGCACCCGGAATTTGTTATTTAATTCCTCAGGATATATAATATTTCAAAAAAATATATTTTTCCAAGTTTGTAGGACTGTCCTTAACTACTATGCCAAAAATAAACGCGATCTGTTAACTAGTTTGTTTATAGCAGCTGCTTAAGTCGGTATACCTAAGTAGTGCGTTGCAATTTTTACAATGGATAAAAATATCGAACAAAGAATTTGTCTCAAATTGTGTGTTTCTAACCAAATTTCGTGTGGAGATAGTTAAAGACATGCCACGTTCTAGACGACTTTTGAAGGATATGGTGCTTGAAAATCGTCAGGCAAGTGTTAAAGAGATGGCAAGAGAGCTTGACATCTCTCGCAGTTCCATTCGAAATTTTTTGTTTGATATTTTGAGTATGAAACGCGTTCCTGCTCGCCTCGTCGCGATAAAACTGATTTTTTTTTTCAAAAAGAGTACGGTCGTGACCGAATTTAAACTCAAAAGCACAATGAATATCATTGATCAACCACCGAATTCACCAGATTTGGCTCCGTGTGATTTTTTGTTGATCTCCAAACTGAAATTGCCGCTCCGTGGAACCCGTTTTCAGTCCATTGAAGAAATAAAACAAAATTCGCTGAAGGAGCTGAAGGCCATCCCAAAAAGTGCTTATGAAAAGTGTTTCGTGGACTGCAAAAATTTTGGTATAAATGATGGTGATTAGTTGGAAGGCGACAAAATAAATATTAATGAATTATTAATTGTTTTGCGTTTTATTACAATTTTCGGGTACTTATTTGTCCCAATGTAAGCTCTAATATCTTAAAGTGATAATTTTGGTTTGAAAATTATTTTTCTCCTATGTTAAGTGAAAATAAGCCGGACCCCTAAATATTTTAAATCGACACAATTACAGCATGTTTGGCACATAAAAAGGTTTTAAAAGGAAAAAATTAGTCAAAAAGATATGTAAGCGCGCCCATCATCATTTCGACGATGAACTAGTTATCTACCACAAAGCGCTAATTGACTCAATTAAGGTTTACCAATGCGACACTTTCAAAAAATTTTTTTTTGTTTGCTTTTTCGATAGTTTATATTTTTAAAAATATCCTGTGAAATCGGCAAGGTCGTATCTTGAATAGTTTTTGAATGACAGTATTCTAAAGAGCGACCGCTCTCAGGTATAACCATATACATACTCGTATATGTACGTGGAACTTTAAACGCGTTTTTCTAGAAACGACATTTTTCAAAATTGCTGGTATCATAACTCAACGAGAAATTGACCAATTGACTTTAAATTAAAACTGGGGATAGTTGAATAATTTACTATACAATCACCTACGATTTTTCTGATTGCTTGAAATTTGTCAATTTGGCATTAAAAAACGACCATTTTTTATCTAAAAAAACGTAATTTTTTTTTCAAAACTACGCCATTTTGTTAATTTTTGATATTTTTCAACAATTGTAGGTCATTGTATAGGAAATACCTTCAACATTAATAACCTTTCTGAATTTGTTTTTATCTCAGCTACGCATTCGGCCGGAATCATGTCAGCAGTTGGGGCACTTTTTTTTTGGCACCTCCAAAGACAGCACATAGCACCGTTAGTTTTCAACATTTTTGTAAAATAAAAATCTTACAATCTAGCTAAAAATATACCTTATTATGTGCAAAGAAGTTCGAAACATTCGATCGGATACTTTTTTTTTTTAAATTCACGAAAATTGGCTAATTTTTCATGGGTTACACTGGCATAAATGACTAGCCGAGCAGCTTAATGCTTATTGGACAAGCGTCAATCAGCAATCAAGAGAGAGAGTTTTATAAAAATTTGGAAATGACAACTTCTTGCTTTTATTTTCATAATAATTTCTTTGTGTACAAATTATAAAAATCAAATACTCATACATATATGTTTTACTAGTATATATGTATATAACAGGAAATATACTTATTTGGACTTTGAATTCAAACATTTTTTTGATTATTCTATTAACTTTTCAATTTAAGCAACAATATGCGTTGCATTTTATTTAAAAATAATACTGACTTAAGTATTTAAATATATTCTACAAATACAATGACTTAAAGTTAGTAAATGAAAAAAATTGAGTTGCGGAGAAAATTAAAGAGTTAATTAATAATTGCAATTAGTGCACAGTTAATGTATAAAAATTGCGTTCTGTAGAAGGTTCATGCATATAATTACTCATTTATTTATATACCTTATTATACATATATACATAATTTAACACATGTATAGAAATATAAAATAAAAGAGAACAATTTAATTGCCAACATTTGCATGAAATTTAGTTGAAATTGTTGCACTATGCTAGTTCTTGTTGATTTGGTAGTTAAAATAAAAGACAAAAAGATAAAAGTTCTAATTAAAGATCTATTTCATATTACACGCATTGTTCAAAGTCAGTAAGGAAATTAAAAAAAAAATGTTACGTCTTCGTTATGTTGCTAAATATGCCTTGTAAAATTAAATTACAATTAAAACTTGAGTGAAATGAGCGAAAAATAATATAAAATATTGAATAATATTATAAGAAAAAAAATATTTAAAAAATCCTAAGAAAGTTTTATAGAAAAACCCTCACTAGTTTGGAGTTATGCGTTAAACTTTGTTACGCAAGTTCAGTAGTTGAAAAGCTTTTTAATGAAATAAATAAAATAAACACAAAATTTTAAAAATATGACAATGTTAATTCATAAAGCCAAATAATAATATAACAAGGTTACTTCGTTGCGTTGAGAAAATATTAATAATACTGACAAAAAAAAAAAACACAAGAAAATATTAACCTTAAGCTGAGTATTAATTATGCTTTAAGAGTAAATTGCATTCTAACAAGAGCAATAAGTTAAAATTCTTTAATGTTTAACAATCATTATTAATTTCATATTATTATATATTCATACATATGTATGTACATACACATGAAAAGAATAATTTTCCTGCAGTGATAATTTACCTTATTGATGCTTCAGAACATTCCTTTTTTAATTCCCGCAGGATTTCTAAAATATTTTATAAATAAGTACTTTTGTAGTATTTTCTGTAATTTTTTTGGCTAAATTTCTGCAAACAAAGATGGAACTAATTCGTGATTAATTCTTGGTCTTCGGTTCTCTCAACAAATCCATTGATTGATGCAATATGTGGGAAGTGGTGGTGGTCTTTCCATGATGAAATGCGAAACAACACTG
Organism: Bactrocera dorsalis; assembly: GCF_023373825.1. Taxonomy (NCBI): domain Eukaryota; kingdom Metazoa; phylum Arthropoda; class Insecta; order Diptera; family Tephritidae; genus Bactrocera; species Bactrocera dorsalis. Next base: position 27,011,145 of record NC_064304.1, on the reverse strand, counting down.
AACAAAAATAGCATGACAGCTTGACACGACCCACGCGTGATCTGACTAAAAGAGGCTATTGAAGAAATTACCTCCACTTTGATCACCCGTTAGATAAATTAGATGAATGTTTTCCCCGGTTTTAGAAGCTCATAATATCGCACTAAAAACTTGCTATTCGGCTTGGCCTTTGATTTGGCTGATTGTCTAGTTTTCACATATGATTTTTTACACTTAGGACTATCGTATTAGATAAATTCTTTATCACAAGTTACAAATATCTCTCTTTTGTAAACTCGTGCAGCATTTTTGGCATGCAAAATCGTTTTTCTAATTGTCTGGGCTTCAATTCATTTAGCATCCAATTTCCAAACTTTAAAATGTTTTGAAATGACTGCTTGTGTGACTACCGAAGATTCTGCAAGTTCTTCCCGAAAAGTGAGCGACTACCGAAGATTGTGCGAGTTTTTCTTGTGTTTGACACTATTTTGGCCGCCCAGGATATTCTTCGTCTTCCAAGCCAAAATCAAAACTTTCAAATCGATCTTTTGGCACTTTCGCTCAGCTAGATCATGTTCAGCAAAAACTTCTACCAAAAAACGAATGAATTTCGACTGTGGATTCTTCAGTAATGAACAAGAACTTTGCACAAGTAACAATAATTCAGTCACAAGCCACGATATATTTTAGTCAAAAAAATGTTTGTTTAAATGAATGGGATATTCTAAAAAAGTAGCTTTCCCACGCTTATTGGAACAGTGGAGTAATAATGGAGTTACACCATCTCTTGGTAAAGCGCACGAATATAGTTATAGCAGCAATATTATTATCAATTTTTTAGCAATCAATTACGCTATCTCAGATTTAAAAGGTATAGCATATTTTTTTGTAGAAACCTGCTGAACTAATTTAGAAATAATTTCCCCTACATACATATATACATATTTAGAAATATACGAAAAAACATTATAAATTAAGCAAATATTATTAACCATGAAGAAATAAATGAATAACGGTAAATAATCACTAGTACTTAAGCAATAAACTTATAAAAAAATTGAAATATTCTAAAATCGGACTTGATTGCATATCGAATTGTATAAAAAAAACCCTAAATGGATACGTTAAAGGATCGAAATTAAACACATGCTATATAATAAATAAATCTTAAGCTAGTTATAATCGTAAAAATATGATTGAAGATATGTAAGTGATAAGCAAAAGCTGTTTTTTAACCACTTTGTAGACGTCTACCATCGGTTTTCAATAGAGACTACTCTCCAATATACACCTATATACAGTTCCTAAACCCACCACACTCTACAAAACTATTACAATAACTGTAAATGAGCAAATGTTGCACACAGATCATGAAAAACAAAAACATTGACATGTAGTAGATTATACAGGCGCCTAAAAGCATACTTCATGGTTAAAGAAACAAGTTATACCCACCCACATACTCTCAAAAAAATTATAATATGTAATAGATCATATCAAGATCCTAAAAGTATGCTTGTTTCTTTAAAAATAAGTCACCACACATAAGCAAGTTATACCCACCCACATACTCTCAAAAAAATTATAATATGTAATAGATCATATCAAGATCCTAAAAGTATGCTTGTTTCTTTAAAAATAAGTCACCACACATAAGCAAGTTATACCCACCACACATACTCCCAAAAAAACTATAATATGTAATAGATCATATCAAGCTCCTAAAAGTATGCTTGGTTCTTTAAAATCAGATCATACTCACCACAAATACCCACCAAAAACATATGTAAGAGTTCACATAAATCACCTAAAAGTATACTTGGTTTTTGAGGAAACAAGTCACACTCACCACACTATCGATTTGTGCTGCTTATAGGCGTGGCAAAAATATTTACACACCACTTATATACAAAACTAACCCACAAACTTATGACACGTGTAAACATATCAACCAACAGAACTCACCACTTTCTCAACCCAGCAGCCCCCCAAAACAAACCAGCCCAATTCGAAAACCATAACCCAAAATAAATACAAATTGTTGTTGTGTATGCAAAACGAATCTTATGAATGCTTTTGGTGTTAAACAAAAAAAGCCAAACTGATCACAAAAAAGGTATATAAAACATATTAAATAATCATATACCTTAAGGTCTCGTATGCGTAAACAAAAATTTTTATGAAATAAAAATAAATTAAAATAAAATAAAATAAACAAATTTTATATAGAAATATTGCTGAATCACTCGTTGCCTAAATGCCGCTTGTCTTTTATACTCGTGTTGTTTTCGTACTTAAAATGGAGATACATACATACATACATACATTTACATAAAAAATAAAAAATAATTCCAAAGTGTTGAGACGGAGATGCAGAAGTGAAATGTATGGAAAACAAATAAAAAATAGTTTATAAAAATTATCAATAGCTGACGACATATGCACAGAACAAACACATACCTACATACATACATATACATACATATAAGAATATAAACATACAAAGTTTACAAATGCATAAGTGTCAAATTTTGACATTTCTTTTTATTTGGTTTCCCTAATTTAACATTTCTAATAACTTCATTGAATAATCTTAAGTATGTTAAATGAATTAAAAAGTCACTGCAAAGGTTGAAAACGTTAGAAAATTTGAAAAACAAAATATTATTAATAGTAGTAAAAATAGTAGTTGATATATAAGATTAAAAAAAATAGTTTACATCTTCATAAGGTTATAAAGACAACATTAATTTATTCAGTTTAAATAAGAAAGCACTTTTCGAAGTGACTTACCATGTATTATTTAACTAAAAACCGATTCAATAATTTATTTTTTTCGCAATATATATATGTACATATATACTTTTAGTATTCTACCAAAATATCACATAAATATAAAACTTCTTCAAATATTGAAGGCATTTCTAGGAAGCGAGAATCTTCCATTTATTTCTACCTTGTGCTAGCCACATGATTTGACATCAACTTTTTTATATCTTAGACATTTTGATCTTTAAATTTCTTCTCCAGCTTAGAGCGGGTTGGCTTTTCCGTCAGCTGTTATGTGGAGTTCAGTCGATAGCATTCCGAATGATTGTGTCTGAATCTCAGAGCATGTCCGAGCCAACTCGATTTTCTTTTTAAAATTTCGATTATTTGGGGGCTTGTTTCGTGCGTGATCCTTAGAGACGCTGACGGGCTAGAAAATGTGGCAGATTTTGCAAAGACATCGATTTGTGAAAACTCGCAGCTTTTGGATGCCAGAGGTTACAAGATTCCATGCTTCGCACCCGCATATAAGTAAATGTGTACTTAACGTCGGAGTTGAACATTTTTATTCTGGTACACCACGTTGTGATCGGAGAACTTCAGATCTCGTTGAGGATGCCGAAAGCTTTCTTTGTCTCTATAGATACGATTGTTCATGATTTCCTTTGATCCTCTGTTCGCAACTATAATACTAGTACAATAACCAAATAATTTCACAATTTTTAGTTCTATTCCACCGACTTGGAATATCTGAGTAATGATGATAGGTCTACCTAATTTAAAGCCGTGAAAAAAGTGTTAAAATTGTATCGTCTGCAAAATCTAGCTCTTTGAACATTCTATTTAGACAATTTCATTTATGACGATGCCAGTTCGTTTCCCTTGTACCAGTCGTTTATTCAATTCGCCACTTATCCAGCGAGAATCCAACATTATATTAGGAAATCAGAAACTTACATATAGTACGAGTATGTTGAGAAATCGATTTTTCGACCAAAATTGAGGGTTCAACTTTTTTATTTTAAACTCCTTTTTTCCATTTTTTTCTGCGGTAGGACATTGTGTGGACAATACGTATATATTCTAGTTTAATGAGATTTTTTTTAGGTTTCATTCACGGATCAGGACGAAGTTTCTGCAACAGTGAAAAGCCTATTTTTAATTTCTTCAAAAACTTTCACTGTATAACCCTAACATACACATATATATAAATATGCTTTAAAATTCTTAATTTATTCTTCAAACAACACACTTTTGACAATGGCTTTTCCAATCCTCGAAACATTTGTTAAAGTCAATTTCAAGATTAACCTTTAATGCGCGCAACGATTCCTGTTTACTGGTTTCAATTGACTCAAAACGGTGTCCCCGAAGCGATCGTTTGTGTTCGATGAAAATACAGAAGTCACATGGAGCTAAATGAAGCGAATACGGTAGTTGCGACAGGGTATTGGTTGAAAATTTGGCGAAAACTCACGAACAATCAATTCTCTATGCGATGGTGAATTATCGTGGTCCAAAAACTTTTTACGAATAGCTTCGCGTAAACGACGCATAACACTCAAATAGTTTTCTTTGTTGACACTTCCGATCGAAAGGAATTCGGAGTGCACCACACCTCTTTAAATAAAGAAAACTGTCAACATAACCTTGCTCCTTCACGCACTTTGAAATGGTTTTTTCACCTTCGGCTCACCTTTGGCACGATATTCAGCCGATTGATTGTTTACTTCCGGGTCGTGAGCATAAACTCATCACCAGTAATAATACGTTGCATGATGTCCTGGTAGTCAGAAAGCATTGTTTCACAGATGTTAACGCGACGCAGTTTTTCGTGATTTTGGAACCAATTGTGCTTTCATTTTTCTTAAGCCCACATGATCTCTCAGAATGGTTTTCACTGATCTCTCTGATATTCCAACGATGCTAGTAAGAGCAGTCTTTGACTGACTTAATTGTCGAATCTCAAGCATCGCTTCCATTATTTTATGGACGTCAGTTGATTCATTCTCGACCCTGTTTGAATAATTTGCACCAATCAAGAACACTTGCTCACCGCAAACAATAATCACCGAAAGCCTTCTGTGTGGAAGAAATCAGCGCAAAAATCGCCGACTAATATCTATTTTGATGTTACATTTGGCACAGATGTCACTGACAGCCATACCAACTTACAAAAAATATTTCGTTGAATAGGTTTTCGCCGAAATTTAAATCAAAAAGTCTTACTATTTTTGGCTTACAGTAGTGGCTTACAGTAGTACCTTTGAAATAGCAACGTGCAGTGTGCTGCTGTTATGAAAGCAGCAATGTTAACTGCAGTTAACGAAGAGTGATAATTCCCATTGAACTCACAAAGGCTGCTCGTCTATACTTCTGATATGAAGAGTGGAAATATCACTTCAATTTTATATTTTATTATATTATTTTAATCTCATATACAATTTACAAGGAAGCATTATTGAATCGGTTGAAAATAGTTTTAAAATTTATTTTTATATTTTCAGTTCTCTAACGATTATTGCAAAATAAAATTTACACATTAAGCAGCAGAAAAAGTCACTTAGATTAAATACAAACACAAAAAACAACTATAAAATATATACATAGATATATATGAAAATATTTAAAATAAATTATCTATTTGGCATGAAAAATGCCGCAATAAAATAAGATAAACTACAGTTAAGGCAAATAAAATATTTTCTAAACTTTTTCTCTCGATCATATACTATATGTACATACTAACTCGTGCATTTACATACAAACTACCAAACTAAACATGTACATACATACATACAAATATTTTATACGAACTCATCTAACTCTCCTTACCACATAGTACATAAAGATATGCTTATAAAAAAGCAAAAACAAATTACTTTATATGAAAGTTATATATTGAAACGTTGGTAAAACGCGCATACCCTCTAAACTAACTACTACCTAGTGTTATATAATATAATTTCTAACTGTTAACTACAATTATGATCTATCCCTTGGAATGCTCTCGGAAATGTTTCATTTACATGGTGCTATACTTACTGTAGAAGAGCGATTGGCTGTACAATATTAGCAGCGTTCGACGCTCTTTCGTTACACTCTTTACAAAACTCGATGCTTAGACACTAAGAATTGCATAAAAATTACAAAAAAAAATTTGTGAAATTAATAGTAATTAAAACGAAATTAGTGAATAATTTAGTGGAGTTGTGAAAGTTGACTCAAAGTAATCATAAATACACACATATTATGCAATTACATAAAATAAGCTATAAAAAGCATGAAATTTTGTAAATTTTAGGCAAAAACAAAAAGCAAATAAACCAATTAATAAATTGCAAAATATGAAATTTAACCCTTTTGTGGTGCACACATGAGCCACTAAACTTTGTATACTGGCAATGCCATGGAATAACAGTAAAATGCCTAAAAACCATTAGGAAGTACACACTTTCCAGCAAAAATATATGCATGACTACCAGCAAACAGTGATGTCTAAAACCAAAAACAAAAAAAAAGTTAAATAAATTAGTAATTAAATGATAAAAAAAAAATATTGTTCTACAAGCGTTTACTGTGTTTGATTAAACAAAAAAAAATAAAATTAAATAAACAAAAAAAAATATTTTGCATGCAATAAAAGTAAGTTTTTCAAACAATTGAAAGAAATACTAAAAGAAAACCATTATGAGCGTTTAAAAGTTCCACTGAAAATAAAAAAAAAAAAATCTTTATAAATTTACAAAGCAAAAAAAGCGAAATCCGGTCTGCAGATTTGCAACCGTAAAACTTTGTGAGAATTAGCAATTAAGTGATCACTTAATTAAACAAAAAAAAAACTTGTTCTTTTGGAAAATTATTTAACGATTTGTCATTAAGGTGAAAGCATATTGCATTGCAAGCAGTTAAATGATAACCAAGTCTTACTTGAAGTACGCACATGAGAAAATATTTAAAATGAAATAGCAATAAACATAAATACATATATTATATATATATAGACAAATGCCTGTATATTTGAATACAAATTTTCAATAGTGTCAACCATTTACTGTGTCTATCCCTCCGAACAAGTAATTACATAGATATGTAAAAATAACTATACTTTTCCACTAAACGTACATACATACATACGTTTTATATGGCAATGCTGGACGTAGCTTCAATAAATGCTTGGAGATATATTTGTAATATATATTTGTATATAAGCTTGTTTCTTAACTGTACCCAACCGCCCGATTCGCTATGTAGGATCAATGGTACTTCTCATAATAATTCACGGCAAAATCAATCGACAAAAAGCCTAGAATTATGTTCATTTTTAAAGAAACTCATTATCATTACATTATGTCATGAAATCACAAAAAAGATCCTCAGACGTTTTCAATAATAGACATGTCTTCGAAAAAAGTTGCTCACTAACTTCATAAAATGAATGTAAGACAGCAATACCAGCTCTCTCAAAGCACCAAAAACAAAAGAACTAAAATAAAAAGTTGACAGTCCTGCTCAGATCATGCTCTCCGCAGTGATAAATATGGTTCCTTCAGAGAAATTTAATTTAATTTTAATGCTCCACTCACCTAGGAGCACCGATGTAATATTATTAACAGTTTTATGCTATAGTGGTGCGATCTGAACAATTGGTTCAGAGACTGTAGCCGTTACCTTTAACTCTAGTTTACGTTAGCTTAGATCCAAGCATTGATCCAAAATCGATAGTTCTCGTTTCGACAAATATCTTGCGTTATCAAAAACTCCTAAAATCGAACATATAGCCCGAGTCTTGAGTTAGGAGTAGGTGAGGTTTAGCGGATTAAAGTTACTTAATCCGGCTTTCGCTGTTTCCCAGTACTATAAAAACGAAAAAAAAACTCCTTAAAGTGCATCACCTCATAGACGACGAAGCGTTTTGAGCACACCAGCCTTTTCGCTAGGTGCTTCAAAGTTGTGTCTGCCGATATGTTTAGATACAATATAAGTATACATATGTATATTGCTTAAAGCGGAAGAATCTTGCAGCCGCATACGTTTTGATTGTTGACAAATTCCCGTCAAACTCACTGGAGGTCCATAAATCCATCTCTAGAACGCAAGAGGACATCGGACTACCGGCTCGCTTCCGTTCGGAAAAAATTGGGATAAGGCTGTCCACCCTAGCAAGTCCATCGGCTTTACATTTTCCGGGTCATCCGCTATGACGGGACACCTATATCAGTTTAATATAGAAAGAGCTTGAAGCATGCACTAACTTTAAGCGCACAGTTAAAGATCTCAAAGCCGGTATAACCACACAGCTTTCGGAGAGGATACGCAACATTCGCCGGACTTCGGAGTAGTATATATATCTACCGCTATCTTGATGGCAGCCATATCCGTAGAGTTATTACCGTAGTCTGAAACTAGAGTTGATGAAGAGCTCCTGACAAAAGACTCTACCTTCTACCCTCCTTTTTATCTTCCATCTATCCATGAAAAAGCTGATTGCACCTCTTATTGACTGGCTTCGTCCCGCCTATAAATCCCTCGCAGGTGTGTGTGCAGAGAATTAACCACCTTATAAAGGTTCCCCAATGCAGTTATCTGAATTGTAAGGAGTAAAATCGAAGTAGAATTTTATTGTAGTCCCGCTCGTTGTCGTCATAAACCCACCTTGGTCACTAACCTTTGCCAAATACCTTGTCAGATAACTTGTCAGATAACTTGTCAAATAAAGAAGGTTACGACCAATGAACAGCTTCTTTGGCAGAAGAGAATATGCGAAAAATTTCAGATAAATTTCTCATAAACTGAGGAACTATTGCACTATGAACTATTGGCAGAAAGACAGACGGATAGTTGGGCAGACCATTATGGCTAAATAGACTCAATTCGTCACATTAATCATTTTTATATGGTCTAAGACGTTTCATTCTAGGGTTTTTTTTCAATATAGGCAAAGAAATAAAGATAATGATCTCAAGAATGTAATTTTTAACGAAACGAAACACGGCCTATCCAAAAAACCGCTTTTTCGAAAAAAAATTTGTTAAAATTTTAAAACGATGAATTCAGCCGATTCGCATCTGATAACACTGCTTCGAGAAAAACGAGAATTAAGCTTGAAATTACATGTTTTAAACTTTGTGACGTGGTACATATATTCCATAAGTACAAAAATATGTTATAAATATTATTATCTTGTGAGCATTTAAAGTAAGTTGCGATCAGCAGTTCATATTCCATATAAAATGATTCCATAGTCGATTTAATACATACCTATACTAATACACAAAATGCAGCTCTGTAAATTTCTTAAAGAAGACATACTTACCAATTTATATACATATATACATGCAAAGTAACCAAAGGAAAATATATAATATAATATAAATCTCAATTATTACATAAAAATGCAAACTCGTACTGTGAAAAGACATGTATTCGAAAATGGCGAAAAGTACTTACATAAATAAAACAAATTGAAACTATTACTCTCGAAACTATACCAAATATTTATTTTATTTAATTGATGTGATAAATTTGGGTAAGTATTATGTATAGAGTTATTTAAGATACATATTACGTTAAAAAATCTTCGTCATCTGTATTTGTGTAGACCACTGAGTTTAAAACAGCGCGCTAGACGTTCTTTTTTTCGCTGTTTAGTACCAATTGGAGTTTCCAATTGTAGCCAGATCTTTCTCCACATGGTCTTTCCAACGAAGTGGAGATTTTCCTCTTCCTCTGCTTACCTGCGTCGGAAAGTTCTGTTCTTTTCCATCCGAACAACATGACCTAGCCAGCGGGCTGCAGGGTAGACGCTGTCTCTTAATTCGCTGAACTTTGTCAATGTCGTCGTATATGTCATACTGCTCATTGCCCCATCGACTACGGTATTCGCCGTTTTTAATACGCAAAAGATCATAAAACTTCCGCGAAACCGTTCTCTCGAAAACTCGTAACGCCGACTCAATAGATGTGATCATCGTCCATGCCTCTGCACCATATACCTAGACGGGGATGTTGAGTGACTTGTAGAATTTGGTCATTTTTCGTCGAGAGAGGACTTTACACCGCAATTGCCTACTCAGTCCGAAGTAGTACCTGTTGGCAACAGTTATTCTGCATTAGACGTTGTTGTTGGTACAAATGCTGGTTCTAATATAGACGAAATTATCTACGACCGCGAAGTTATGACTGTCAACAATGACGTGGCTACCCAGTCGCGAGTGCGACGACTATTTATTTGATGACAGCATATATTTTGTCTTGCCTTCGTTCACTACCAGACCAATTTTCTTCGCTTCCTTATCCAGTCTGGAGAAGGCAAAACTATGGTTAATGAAATCGCTGTCATCCACGTACGGCGCCAGTTGTACAGTCATGTAGAAAATTGTACCTTCTTTATTCAGCTCTGCAGCTCGAATTATATTCTCGAGCAGTAGATTGAAGAAGTCGCACCATATGGAATCGCCTTGTCTGAAACCTTGTTTGGTATCGAAGTACTCGAAGAGGTCCTTTTCAATCCTGACGGAGCTTTTGGTGTTGCTCAATGTCAGTTTACATAGCCGTATTAGTTTTGCGGGGATACTAAATTCAGACATAGTGCCATGAAGGCAGCTCCTTTCGTGCTGTCAAAAGTAATTTTGAATCGACGAAGAGATGATGTGTGTCGATCCTCTTTTCACAGGTCCTGTCCAAGACTTGGCGCATGGCGAATATCTGGACAGTTGTTGATTTTTCAAGCCTGAAGCCACACAGAAAATTTCAGGTCATGTGTGGCGGTTCACGCAATTGAAGAAAGTTCTCTCAGCGCTATTCACTTGGGAGTGCCCAGAAAGGATTACTTTACATATGGTTCAAGCTGCTCACTCAACAGCATGCATCCCTCAACAGGGTTGTGCGCTGGGTTTGTGATCTGCCACGTAAAAAAAACTTCAATGAAAAGAAATTTCAACAATACATGATAGTAAATTTCTCGGAGACCACTTTATCACGAACGCAAGTATTTGAGTCGCAAAAAGTATTCAGTGGATGTCTTGAAGTCATTAAACACTTGCCACCTGCGAGTCATAAGTTGGGTATTGATTTCCAAAATCTCTGTTTGTTCAAAGTGTGAGTAATACCATCTTTAGATTATTCCCAGCGTGTATGGTATTAACTCCGTCTTGGATTCATCTAAAAATCCTCGCAGCTTCACCACACGTCACTCGCTGCGGTGATCAAGAACCCAAAGTATGGATAATGGAGAAGACCTTCTATTAAACTTACAGCAATTGTTAACTACGCTAGAATTTATGAGTGGCGTCAACAAGGCCAACATTGACGCTTGGTTAACTCTCTATTAGGTTGTTTTCCATATCCTTCTCTAAGGACTGTCCCGTAAAAAATTGACCCTTCGTTTTTCATTAATAACAAGAAAACCAAAAAAATTTTTCAAAGTCTTGTTTTATTTTTTATTAATGAGTACTATAGAGATTACAAATTATAAATAACATTTAACAAGTATTTATTTTCTGTAAAAATTTCTTACTTTTTTCTTAAGACCCTTCATTATGTTTTGTACAGTGTTTTCATCGATAGCAGTACCTTTACTCTTCCGGAGATTCGATTTCATTAGAGCCCAATATCTTTCAATAGGTCGAAGCTCTGGGCAATTAAGTGGATTCGCTTTTCTTGGAACAATATTGACATTATTGCTTTCATACCACTCCATGGTAGCTGTTGAATAGTGAGAGGTTACTAAATCAGGCCAGAACATTACCGTACCCTCATGTTCGCGAATAAATGGCAAAAGACGATTGTGAAGGCAATCGCTAATATAAATTTTTGAATAGATGGTGCCCGGTGTTACAAAAAAACTGCTAATCAAACCTCAAGTACATATCGCTTTCCAAACCATATACTGCTTGGGAAATTTGGTAATTTTCTTATCCTTAAATTTTCTCTGTACTTGCCCCTTCTTCATACAGGTATAATATTCATGCCCCGGTAACTGTTTGAAATCTGCCTTAACGTAGGCTTCGTCGTCCATCACGCAACAGGCAAATTTTGTTAGATATTCTTCATACAAATTTCGAGCTCGTTTTTGAGGAACCAATTGCTTTTCATCGGAACGCTCTGGCACTCTTTGAACTCTATATGTCTTTAGCTTACTATCACACTTTATCCTTTGTACAGTACTTTTATAGGTACCTGCTTTAACAGCAACATCTCGTACTGAAGTGTTGGGATTCTGCTTCAAAACTTCCTTCACTCTTTTTGCCAAATTTCCTTCTGCACCTGGTTTTCTACCCGAACCTTTTTTTCGTATAGTAGGTACACCCTTTTTGTAATTCGAAACAACCCTTTTGACAGTACTTTCCGATGCTCCAGTTTTTTTTAGCTATAACTGAATATTTTAATTCTGGATTTTCCAGGTAAGTGGACAAAACCAATTCGCGCACTTTTTCTTGATTGCTAGACATCTTAATAGTTTGAAGTCTTGACACCAAATGTTATACATTTTGTTAATCGTCAGATTATATAGAAAAAAACAAGTCCCCATTGAGACTAATGCCATAAACAGGTACGTCACAATCTTAAGGAATAAAAGGGTCAATTTTTTACGGGACAGTCCTTAGATATCCAATATGACACAACATCCCTCTGCCGCTTGAAGGTTGCTACCGCATCTCTTTCCTACAATATCTCTTCTCTATTCACGTCTAGAGAGTGTCTTCATCCGACAGTGACTATTGAATTGTGAACTTAAGAAGATATAGTGTGATTTACTTAAGTTTAGCTGGTTCAGGATGGCGCTATGTGTATAATTGGTCCTGTTCCAACTTCCTATTTCCTTTAGTCTTATAGCAGAACTCGCTGCTACTTCACGAGTAAAGGCGTCTATGTGTTGTTAAAGCAGGAAACAGCTATGTGCAGCTATTGAGCGCATCAGTCGGTCATAAAAACTTCCTTAAAACCATTTATACTAAATCGTCTGCATATGTCCCCACTTTCACACCTCCTGCATTAAGTTAAAGTAGTATTCCGTTCAGCGCCACCACCCTCAAATGCAGGGAAAGCACAAGTTATATGTATGTTGAACATTCGATATGGCATCCGCTGGGATTGATATTATAAGTAACCTTTCTAAAGCCTTCAGTATGAAGGATAAGAGTCGTATAGGTCTAAAGGCTGTTTGCTTTATCGTATGTTATTCTTCCCGGTTTAGGTAGGAACTCCACTTTAACTGTTTTCTATCTTCATAGAATACCTGCTTTGCTCATAATATTGTAGTTTACTTTTCGGCCGATGAAACAACTAAACCTTTGCTTGTTCCTTTCTTAAATATAACCTCAAAAATTATTCACCGCAAGCACTGAATTGAAATAAAACTACTGTTTTTTTTTAATATTTCACATTTTATTATTTATTTCTTATATTTTTAAATGATCTCTCATTTACAATATGTATGTATATTTATTCACTCGCTAACTGCTGTATTATTTTGCTGTATATAAATACAATATATAATAATAATAGTTACAATCATTACAGTTATGTAATCAATCAGTAATACAATAATAGTAATATAATAATCATTTCATTTGCAACCATTTCTCAAATAGCCGAGCAAAACAAAAACCTAATATGCACTTACATAAGTAGAATCAATAATCAGTAATATAGAATATATAGGATATATGTTTATAGTACACTTGTAGTTACTATAATTTATTTATAAGTAGACTTAAAGTACTTGTGGATTATATGTTTATTTAATAATACAATCATATGCCTTCGATAATAATAAATATATTTGCTTCAGTAAAGAATAGTCCCGCACACAAGTGTTGAAATCTATATACAAAGTTGCGAATATTTTGCTCACATATGTATGTATAAAATATATGTGAATGGACATACATTTCATGTGGCTGTGTGTGTGTATTGCTATGTATACATGACACTTTTATCTGTATGAACATATTATAGCGGGAAAAATATATGATGGGTTTTATACATACAAACAAAATATTTGAAGTATTTTATACATACAAATATGTATGTAATAGCAGACAAATTTGTTAAATTATATTTTTGTATGTATGTAAGTGTTTACTCTATACAAAATTTACATAAGAAAATTATTTTTAAAGACTATTTTGAAGAAATTGAAATTAGAAAAAAATTAAAAAAAAAAATCATTGTAAATAATTGTTGCCTAAGCAGTGAATTTATGATTTTTGTTAAACAATTTGCGCTTAAAAATATTTTACTTAAAAATAATAATAATTAATATTACAAATATTTTTTTATATACATATGTATGTATGCAAAAATATTTTTTTTTATAATATCTAAAAATTTACAAATATTGATTTATGTTATTGTTAATAAATAAATTTTTATATTTGCAAAATATATATATTCTTTTTATAATGTTTAAAAATTTACAAATATTTATTTACGTTATTTTTAAACAATTTATCAAAAAAAAAAATTTCAAATTCACAGTGACATTTAAATTCATTTTTAATTATTTAATTAAATGTTTGAACTGTTAAAAAAGACTTGCGCAGCTTTAATTATTAATTAATTATACATCATTTTTACGCAAATTTAATTATTAATTAATTAATTTTTTACACAATTATTTGTGTAAATGCTTAAAAAATATTAATACTAAATTATAACTAATACCTAAATTATAAAAGTGAATATTTTGCTTATTTTCAACACTTTACTTCTTTGTATGTATTTTTTATGATATTGTAGATGTAGCATTAGAGTGTTCGTAATTTCAAAAATTGTTTTTTTCTAGCAAATGCTAGCTGAAGTTTCAGTTTTTGGCCTTAAAATAAAGATTCAACATAACCATGCGCTTTATTTCAAATTGAGCCCTACCTAAATCATATTTCTTTCCATCTTTCATATTTCCATGAATATAACATTGGATTTTCAAATAAATTACATTAAGCAAGTAAGCGTATAACCTTGAAAAAGTGATATTCTAATACAAAATTCTCCGCTCTACAATAAATTTTAATCTTAATAAATAAATTTTAATGAATTTTTTCATAAAAACACTACTTTAAAAATTATATGCAGTTAAAGTTATACATCAAAAGTTCTCAGCATTCAAGCAAGTAATTTATACATTCTATGTTGCTCATACGACATGGTGTACTGTAGGAATACAGTACATTTGCTCCTTTTATTTAACTGCGTATAACTTATAAAAGCGTGTTTTTATGAAAAAAAATCATTAAGAAATTTTTTGTAGAGAGGACATGTTTAGAAAATGCATTAGCATATCACTGTCTTAAAATTGCAGACTTCCTTGCTGTGGAGTTCAAAAAATTTATAGCAAATATCAAAAAATCTGACGTGAAATATATGGTCATCTAAAATATAAAATAACATAACTTATGAAAATAAGTGAAGGAAAAACGAAATAATAAAAACCACTCACATTGAAACAAAAATTTGAGTTTTGGTTATATAAATGGTTATATATTGTTTATAGCTGACAGCGGCAGCTGAAAACTTTACGCTACATATAATTAATATGATATAATGAATCGTAAGCAATAAAAAATTCAATTTCGATTGCTTTGATGATACGTTGTTTTGCAGTTCAGGTGATGTTATGAGAAAAGTAAAATATTTTTTGCATGGCTTAAATTGATAATAAATCCGCTGAACCATTTCTGTTAGGGCAAAAACTGAAACTTCAGCGTGCATTTGCATAAAAACTCGACTTGGGAAATAATAAACACCCGAAAACCGTACCTACACACACATACATCTACATACTTCTAAAACATTTTTATTTTTTCAATTAAATTTTTTCAAACTAATATATTTTTAAACGTTAGCAATAGTTAAAACGCGCCGTCCACTAACCAATTTCACACGTGTGCTTTTAAGACTAGTTTACTTTTGCTTTTTGGATTTTTTTATGTCTCACAAGATGTTTACTATAATGACTAACGTTAGCATTATTTTCACTTAATATTAATATTAATAAACTTAATATTAGTTTTAAAAAACTAATTATTATAACGTATGCAAATTATACTTTTGATTCATTTCATGCTTTGTTGTTGTTAAAGTAATATTTTTTAGTTATTAAATAATTAAGATTTACAAGTTTTTTGTAATTTATTTTAATTATATTTTTAAATTTTTTAATACAAATTTATTACGCTAAATTGACGCATTTACAAAATGTCTACTACTCTCTGAGCTGCAATGCGAGTAAGGAACTTTTCATAAATATTTATATTTAGAGTAATGTAGCATATGAATATTTGAATAAGGAAAAAAAGTAAACGAATAATTATAATAATATGTATATATGCGTGTAACTGTAGTTGAAAACCATATGACATGCAGACAATTATTTAAAGTTGTAATTTATTGTTTATACAGGGTGGTGCAATTTTAACTTTGCTATGGTTGGTAATGCGACATGCTTTTTATGCAATTTATTGCATGAAAATTTAATAAAATTTTAATTTTTAATATTTTGTATATTTTTCGTACTTTAGCCACCATTTTGAAAAAAAAAATGCAATTTTCGAACACTCAAAAGTATATACATACATACATCTTCGAAAATGTATGCATAAAGAAAACTTAAATAACTTTTAGAGAGAAATTTAAAAGGTAAACGTATTACAGGGTGTCATAAACATAAAGGTATATATATATATATGTAATATTATGCATAATTGTAAATATGCAATATTATTCAGAAATTTCTAAATATATGGATTAAAGGGTGTATGTAAGGGTTACATATATCATAAGTGAAAGTGTTGTTTTAGTATGGTAAATAAGTAGCGTTATTTGTGGATAAATAAGAAAATATATAGCGTTTGTAAGCGAAAAAAATACAAAATTTACAAAGCACAAAACAAAAACAAAAAAAATTTAAAAAACAGCGAAAAATTGTGGACGATTAATAACGAACAAAAACTATTAATTATAAAAATTTAATTTTTTAATTTAAGTTAAATTTTAATTTACAAAAAAATTTTCATTTTTAGAAATGAAATTTTAATTTTTAGAAAATGAGGGATGTTAAGTTTTAATTTTTGAAAATTATTTAATTTTTTTAATTTATGTTAGATTTGAATTTTTGAAAAAATTTGCATTTTTTGGAATTTTTGAAAATTATTTAATTTAAGTACAACTTTAATTTTTGAAGAAGCTAAGTTTTAATTTTCGTAATTTATTTAATTTTTTAGTTTCTGAAAAATTTCAATTTGAAAAAACTGCATTTTTGGAATTTTCGAAATTAAATTTTAATTTTTAAATAATAAGATAAGTTAAGTTTTAATTTCTGAAAATTAATTTAACGTTTTAATTTAAGTTAAATCTGACTTTTTGAAAAAAATTGCATTTTAAGAACTTTTGAAAATTATTTAAATTTTTTAATTTATGTTAGATTTGAATTTTTGAAAAAATTTGCATTTTTGGAATTTTCGAAATTGAATTTTAATTTTTAGATAATAAAGGAAGTTAAGTTTTAATTTTTAAAATTAGATTTTTTGGAAAAATAACATTTATAGAATTTTTGATAAAG
Source organism: Bactrocera dorsalis (assembly GCF_023373825.1). NCBI lineage: Eukaryota > Metazoa > Arthropoda > Insecta > Diptera > Tephritidae > Bactrocera > Bactrocera dorsalis. The sequence continues at coordinate 26,993,834 of NC_064304.1, read as the reverse complement.
AAATTAAATTTTAATTTTTGAAAAATTTCATATTTTTAGACTTTTTGCTAAGCAAATTTTGTATTTTTTTTAACAAATAACTGTGTCAATAATAACTAAGTGCGCGTATTTGTAATATTGAAAAAAAAAAAATTAAAAAACAATTAAATATTTGCATACAAATTATACGAAACACACAAACAATTCTAAACAAAAATTAAATAAATTAGAATTATATAGTGCTCAACACGCCGCTCAATTCAGGCTATCAAAAAATTCCTCTTCTTCGTCTTCCGCTGCAGTTTCATGTGTTTCCTGTGCAACCTGCACTTCAGCGCCAACCGCTTCCTTGAGCCAAGGGTCCAACGCCAGCTGCCGATAGTAGAAACTATTAGCGCTGCCAGCGCTACGACTACTCTCACTACCGTTATTGCGCGCATTCACTGAAAATTCGAGACTCTGTTCTACCTCCTCCACCTCCTCCTCCTCAACATCATCATCACATCCATACGCCACAAAAGTAGCGTCATGTTGCATGTGATGCACTTTGAAATCTGCATCAGAGCCAAGCCGCGTTTTATTGCGCTCCGCCTGCTGACTGCGCGTCAACGCTGTGTTAAACCAAATATTCTCATGCGTCTCTTCGTCCTCCTCTTTCTGCTCCCAGCTATCACTGTAATCATCATCCGCATACTTATCCAAACAACTGACTGACGCTGGCTTGCGTTGCCACAAATTCAGTTGCTCACACAGTGGCGCGCTCTCCAACTCCTCCTTGATTGGATAGACGACAGCACGCAGTTCGGGCAACGCAATACGCGTTTGCTTCTTCTCAATGCTGAAATCAGCATCAGCGCTTGCCTCCTCGAGCAATGAGTCACTATAGCCATAATCGAAGGTCACCAGCAAATTATCGCTGCCACGATCTGAACTGCGCACCGATTCGTTCGAGTAGTAATAATCATAGCTGGGTATGCTGACCTCCGGCAGCAGCGAGTTCATCTTACGCAGCTGTTGTTGTTGCAATTTAGTTTGCTCCTCCAACTCGTAGGCGCGCACAAAATTGCAATGATCCTTACTTTGGCTTTTCAACTGCAGATTTGCGCTCAGCTGGAGCGGTAGTGGGCGCGTGGCGTAGGTGGTGGGCGAGAGCGCGCTGCCGCCTATGCTAGGGCCATCTGTAAGATTGTAAGCCACTCGATCGACAGCTCCAGTCCCATGGTTATTTAAGGCGTGTGTCAACACTTGCTGCCATTGTTGTTGTCGCCAATTATGGGAAGTTGCGGCGCTGGCAGCGTTCTCATTCGGTTTGTAAGCTGGCAGCAGCTCATAGAGCAGTGAATGCTGTAAGCGTGCAAGAAAGGCCAAAGGATTTGGTTTTGTTTTTGATTTATGGAAAAAGTAGGGAGAAAATAGAAAATAAAAAAGCAAACAATTAATAAACGAGTAATGGTAGAGTTGAGCGTTTGAGGGGAATTGAGTGGGAGAGCTATTATTTAATAGGCGTGTGGGTGCAAATTTAATGTTCAGGCATTGGAGTCAAATCATGCAACACAAAGAAGGTAAACGAGCTATGCAGAATTTAACGGCTCTTTTGCTGAAAGTGTTAGTGGCACATAAACACAATAAAATTAAGTGAATAAGGCAAAAATATATAATTGGGAATATATAACAAAGCAGTAAAAATAAATAAGTGTATGTATGTATAAAGAGTGCCTGCCACACCGTGCACCAACTGCAACCAACACAGAGTTTTCGGGTTATTCACTTTTATGAATTTAATATACAAACAAAAATATTTACAATTTTACAATTGTGGCAACAAATTGATTCGGCAAACTCGGCATCGCGGTATTTTAAATTTCAAAAATATTTAATAATAATTTATAAATTTCTAATTTATGAAAAATGTTATTTCGAAAGTTAAAAATTAATCAAATAAATGTTTTTTTTTGGACAAAAAATAAAAATTTCAAAAATTAGTGGAAAAAAATTAATATATATGTATGAATACAAAAAATTTATTGGAAAATATTTTCAAGAAGATAAAATACTATATAGTTTTATTAAAAAAAATTTTTATATAAAATTTTTAAGAAAAAAAATCAATTTTGGCATTTTATGATATTTTTTGAACACGAGCATAAGAAAAAAATTTAGTTTAAAATTTGAAACAAGATATTTTTTGATTTATAATTTAATATTTGTAATGCCAAAAATAACTGAAATAATACAAATTGTTTTGACTAAAAAAAATTTATTAACTATTTTTTCAAGAAGATAAAATACAAAATATAAGTTATTTTATTAAAAAAATATTTTTACATAAAGTTTTTAAGAATAAAAAAATCAATTCTGACTTTTTTCGATATTTTCTTCATTAAAAAAAATATATATTTTATTTATAATTTAATGTTTTAACTAAAAAAATACTAATTTCAAGTTATATAAATAAATTTTACTTAGACAATGAGAATATAATAAAAAATTTTATTGACAAATAAACATTTATAAAAAAAAATTGAATTTTTTTATTTTTAAATATTTATGAATAAAAAATATTTTTCAATTTCGATATTTTTGAATATTTTTTTATTAGCACGAAGACCGGAAATGAATTAAATTTAAAATTTCAAACTTAAATACGATTTTCCGCACTTTTTTATAATAACCTTAAAAAAATTACAAAAATTTATTTCAAAGTAGCGCTTGGTTACCTTATGTAGCTGTAACTTCGAAAATTTAATAAAAGGTTTTTCCAAATAGAATATTGTAAAACAGCAGCAATTAATGAAGAAAAATATTGTCAAGTGGGTAAGGTGAAGGAAGTACGGGAGGTAAAGTCAATTTTTTTAATAAAATCTAAAACTCAAAAAAAAACATTTTGAAATTTTGAAAAAAAATTAAAATATTTTTTTTATGTATTTTTCAGAGACTCCCAACTAAGGTGATTTGTATAAGAGAGAAACTCTGCATAAAAATGATTTGCAAAACTATTTTTTGACCTCAAGAACGTTTTTGAAATGTCGATAAATAATCAGCTCAGTCCCTTTAAAAGCTTTTTAAGAGCAGAAAGCTATTAAGGGTATGTCAGTACTTGCCATAAAGGCTAAACATACTTGTATTATGAAATTTTTACAGCTTTGTTTCAAACCTAAGCAGAATTGCTCTCTCAAAAATATAGCATAATTGTCGCACTATTTTGAAAATATTTTGAAAAATTAAAAAAAAAATTGAAAATATTTTGAAACAATAAAAAAATCAAATTTTTTTAAGCATTAAAAAAGAATTCAAAAATGTTTGAAAACTTTCTGAAAAATTTGTTAAAAAGATTTTGAAAAATTAAAAAAAAAAATATTGAACATTTTTTGAAACAATAAAAAATCAATTTTTTAAGCATTAAAAAAGAATTGAAAAATGTTTGAAAACTTTCTGAAAAATTTGTTGAAAAAGATTTTGAAAAATTAAAAAAAAATTTAAAAATATTTGAAAAATTTCTGAAACATTTTTTGAATATGAAGTTTTTTAAAAATTTATAATTTCAAAACGACTTCAAGAACAGATTTTTTAAGTGCTTATAAATTAAATATCGTGTATGTGTGGCCAGGGGCATAAAAATCCAACATTTCTGTAAACCAATTGAGTACATATGCATGTAAGTATGTTTATATGTGAGGGCGTGGGGGGAATGTGTAGGACTTATGTATAAAAAAGAAAATCAAAACCAGAGGCGGCCATTATAAAATATTAAAACCGAAATAAGCAGCGCCTGTATGTATGTATATTTGTATATGTGTGTGTGTGTATGTATGGTAGAGGGATTGCTTGGATAGGGCAGTGCTCGGGGTGAACTAAAACTATTTTTGTACTACAAGCTACGACGCAACAGCAAAACGACAACGAAACCAAAAAAGAAAATTAAATTTTTGCAAGGAAAGTGGAGAGAAAACAACTAACTAAAGCAAATTACATAAGTGCTAAGGAAACCAAAAACTAAGTAAGTAAAGAAACAACAACAACTTAAGACGAAACGAAACTTACGCGACAGACATTTTCGCTTAAAGCCAGCAAAAACGTTGGAGTAGTTGCTATTGTTGTTGTACAAGTACGTATTTGTAGGAGTTGTATGAGAGTTGACAGGAAGACAGGAGACAGAATGAAGGATTAAGCCGGCAAGGCGTTAAGACTGGCAGCACTGGCATTTTGTTGTTGTACGTTTTAGTTGCATTTTGTGCGTAACAAAATGGACAAAAAACAACAACAAATGCGCGTAGCACTGTTTGCTGCCACTAACCCACTGCTGGTGACGCTCTCAGCGGCTTCCAGTGTTTTTGCCAAATACGTTTGTTGCTTGCTGACACATCCCTTGCGTCGTATTTCCGCTTGGTCCAGTTGAAAGTTGCAAGCCTGCTGTACTACTTTCCTCACACTGTTTCGTAGTTGCTTGAGCGTGTGTGTTTGTTTGTGTGCTCTTATTTTCAATACAAGTTGTAGTTGGTTAGCTTTTTGTGGTGCATGCAATCGGTTAAATAATAATTAACTGTTTTATGTACTCAATTTTGAATTTCTGGCCACTATCGGTCTGGCAAGCTTGTCGTGTGGCATTACTGTTACTGCCAATAGCAGTCAGTGTTGTTGTTAACACTTTTTATTTGTATTATTTACGTGTGCGTATTTTATTTTTTGTTTTATTTTTTGTTTTAGTACCATGTGACCACCCACAATCCGTTATTTACCCATGCATCGCATTTTACATATGTTTAAGTGGCATTCGTTTGTTTCGATTCGGCCGTTTTATAACGTGCCTTTTGCATGCAATCATCAGCTGTTCATTGTTGTGACCAAAACAAAATTTTAAATATACATTTTTAAATTTTTAAATTTTTTTTTCAAACACAAATAGTCGCGTCGTCCAGTAGGCAAGTTGTGTTCGTTGTTGTTGTTGTTCATAGTGATGTTGTAGCGCAGTAAAGTTGGTTTTTTTGTAGTTGTAGATTTGTGGTGTTGTGATGTGGTGGTGAGGGGGACGGGAACACAATACACATTTAATTAATTAAATAAATTTATATTTTTTCAAATGATTTTTGATATTTTCATTTTTCAAAGTTATTTGCCTAATTTTGCCAAGCTTGTAATTAGTAGTATTTGAAGTAATCATTGAGTAATCAATTTATAATTTAGTAGTAGTAGTTGTTTTTGTAAATTACATTCATCAGCAATTTAGTGATTATTTGACAAGCATGCAAGAGTTAGCGGCGTCATGTAAGTTATACAGTTAAGTTTAGTTGAGAAGAAGACAAAGAAGAGCAAACGTTAAAAAAAGATAATAAACAATTATTAAATAAGTTGGATTAGAAAACAATTTATACAGCATTAGTTAATATATATTACATTATTTATAAGAAAATTGTATATACTTTTGATAAAAATATATTATTAATAAGAAAAAAATATTACTTATAAAAAAATTTTTGTTAAAAAAGGTCCCAAAAAGATAGTATTTCTTAAAAAGGTTTTAGAAAAATATTTTTTTTTTTATTTATTTCATTTCCAAAAAAATATTTTCTTTTTTTATTATTTTATTTCCAAAAAAATATTTTCTTTTTTTATTGTTTTATTTCCAAAACAATATTTTTTTTTTGAAAATCATTGCAAAAACATTATTTATCAGAGTATATTTTATTTGACAAGAAATTTTGTCTAAAAAACGCTACATAAGATTTTTGAAATATTCTTGTAAATAATTATGTTTTAAAAATAATTTACAAAATAATATTTATAAAAAAATATTTTATTTCCGAAATAAATTTACCTGAAAAATACCATAAATAGTTTTTAAATATTTTTTAAAAATAATTTACGTATATTAGGTAAAAAAAATGTACACATTTTTTGGTTAAAGTTTTGTAAATATTTTTAACTTTATAAAAAAATATTTACAAAAACTTAAAAATATTTTAAAAAATCTTTTTCAAACAAATATATATTATACAAATATATGTATATACTCTAATAAATTAAAAAATAACTTTTGTAAATATTTTTGTATACATTTTATTTTTTATAAAAAATATTTAAAAAATTATAAATTTTTGGAAATAAATATTTACAATATAAAAAAATTATATTTATGAAAAAACAATATTTAAAAAACTTTATAAAAAAATGTATAATACTTTTTTAAATTTTATCACTTTTTAAAAAAATATATCAGGTTATAATATTTTTTTTTAATTCCTTACTTTTTATAAAAAATAATATTCATAAAAAAATATTTAAAATTTACAAAAAATTTTTTTTTTATTTATTGTACAAAATAATAATTTTTTTGGAAAAGACGTTATAAAATATTTGTAAATTTTTCTTTAATATTTTTTTAGGTAATTTTTTTTTGTAAGTCATATTTTTTGCCAAAATTTGTTTTTATAAATAATTTTTTGTTTCCAATTAGTTTTTTGATGAATCATTGTTTTCAAGATAATTTAAAAATTATTATTAAAAATGAAAACTTTTGTTAAATTTTATATAAAAAGATAATTATTTTTTTAGATTTATTTCAAAAAAAAAAATATTTGTTTGAAAAAGACTACATAAAATATTTGTAAAATTTTTAGGTGATTTATTTTTAAATAATATTTTTTTGCATATAGTTTTATTTTGGAAATAATTTTTTTTATAAATAATATTTTTTAAATTATTGAATTAGTTAGATTAGAAATTTTTTTACAATCAAAAATTTACAAAAAAAAAGAAGAAAATATTTTCTTATTTCATTTATTTAAAAAACTTTTTTGTAAATAATTTTTTTCTGCAAATAATATTTTTTTTTTTAATAATATTTTTTTTTTACTTGCCAAAAATTTTTTTGTAATTGTTGTTTTTTTTGTAAATAATATTATTTTATTTTTAATGACAGCTTAAAATGAGTGAGTTCTTTACTTTTGTTAAGTTTGTTAGTGTGTACAAATTGTAAGTGAACGCGAGTACGCGCGAAACGCTGAAATGACATTGAAAGTTGAGACAGTGAAATGCGAAATGCTCGAAATGAGTTTTTAAATATTATTTTGAAAAAAATGGGATACTGCTTTTTAAATGGCGCTGAAAATTAATACAAAGATTAATGAAACACTAATTATCCTAATTAAAATAGAAATTACTGACTGTTGTATGAGATTTACTAATTGTATGTGGAAAATTGCTGCAGCTTTTGTTGCTTTGTTTTTTTTTTGCTCAAAATTTCCTAAATCATGATCGAAGATTTAAGATGGACAAAACTCGATAAATTTTTACCAATATATTTTATTTGAACGATATTTTGTTTGAAGATATTTTATTCGACTATAATTTGTATAAAAGCTCTAAGACAGCACTGTCCTCCATAAATGAAAATACGGCAGAGAAATTTTGTGTATCTAAGCTATTTTACAGAAAAAAATATTCGAAATTATTCAAAGAAAATATTTTTGAAATCAATTTATAAGAGATGTTATCAAATTGGTAGTTACAGCATTATTAGAATGGTTCTCTCATGGATTCTGGTAATAATTTTAACATTTTACAAATTTATCTTATCTTAAATGAAATCTTCAATTGAGAGTTCTACATCTCTTGTGAGCCCATTTGAATGATTTTGGTGGATATTTTGGGTCTGAAACGCGTTCTTGCTCGACTCTTCCCGATTAAGCTGATTTTTTTTAAAGAGTACCGTAAACAGGTCTTTTTGGCCATGCTTGATCGTGCGAAATCCGATCCCACATTCATGGAAGGCATTATAACTGCCGATGAGACTTGGGTTTATGAGTTTGAAATGCAAAACAAGGTCCGCACGGCCAGCATTGCTCAGAATTATTAGCTGGACGATTTCGGGCGATACAACAACAACAAAGCATTTATTGTTGACACATTTCTTTTGAATTTTTTAAAAGCAGATTGTTTGGCTACCTCAGCAGTTGAATTTCTTTAATTTTCAACAAGGCTATTTTAAATAATATAACATAACCTAACTTTTGCTTTTGAGTAAACACTGAATACCGAACAATAGCATAATAACAAAAAAAATTCTTCATAAAACATGATTCCAAAGACGAAACAATAATACATACATATATATGTATAAGTTAAATAAAATAACAACCCATAAACCACTACTCACTCAACTACATATATGTGAAATGAAAACATATGAATTCTATGTAAAATATATATGTAAATGTACGCCGTTAACTATTGCTGCATAACTGAATGAGCTGAATGAAATAAATCAGTTACTTACACATACATACATATACAAATTAAAAATCGAAATATAATATTTAAGTGTTATGCATGAGTATGGAGGAAAAGTTCAAAAAACATTTCGATTTAAATACACAAAAGTTTGGTAATATTTTATTAATAATTATAATTATTGTTTTAACATAAAATTAGGATGTGAGCATAATTAAAATTAAAAAATATATTTAATTAAAAACAAAAATATTAATATTTATATATATTTTGTTTCGCTTCGTGTGTGTCCACTGCTACACCGGCAAGTCTTGAGCTTAATGCAAAACGCGCGTAAGTAAATATTTATGTAAAACCCATAAATCTAATATTTGCTTCATGTTAACGTAATATACAGTTATGTTTTATATATATATAGTATTAAAATTAAGCGCATACAAGTTAAAAAAAAAGTTATGATTATAATAATAATTAACATTAAAACATAAAGTATTGACATTGAAGTTGTAAACTAGTTGGATATTTGTTATTATTTAGTAATTACATAAAATAATACATTTAATACATTTCTTGTTGCTATTTATATTTATACGTATGTATGTATATGCAAACGTTTCGCTTAAGCGAAAAAAATGAAAAAAAGTATTTTATAAAGTTTAAACACAAAAAATACAGTTTTATGTTTAATTTATACAAATGACTGCCAACAAAGTGCCTGTGTTTGTTGGATGTATTTATTATAATTTTTTTTATTTTTAATTTTTCTTTTTTTTTAGCTTTAAATACAAGGTGTAACGCAGTCTGCGGCGCCTGTCGTGCTTCACATTTATGTATTTTTTACAGTGTATGAGTGTGGTGAAAAACGATTTCGTTTGCTGCTAGTTGCAATTTCGTATGGCTATGTGTGTGCATAACAAATTTCTGTCTACTACGGCAAAATCAAAAAAAAATTGTATCAGAAGCAAGTGGGAAGCGTTATTTTGGGTCAAAAGGATAGCAAAACGATAAATGTGAGCCTTAAAGATACTATTTTAATAAAATAGCATAACTTTTTTTAAATAAATCAAACTTGAGACAGTCTACGTTTCATATAATAGCAAACAAACACATAAATAATAAATTTTACCGATGACAAGTTATTAATAAGACTTTCATTAAATGAAAATTGGCTTTAACAAAGTTTTGTAGAAAAAACCTCACACATTTCAATAAAACTAATATAAAGTTATGCGCTTTTATTTGGAAAAACGAAAACCGTTATATTTTAGCTTAGTTTTCAACATAATTTTTCGCAGTGTGTTTGGTACACAGTGAAGTTATGAGTTATATATGTATGTATAAAGTTGAATTTGCTATTTTCGAATTAGATACTGCAGCTTTACAATTGTAATTGTTTAAGCTTGCCAAGTGGAAGCAGACCTGCAGTACTGCTCAAAAAGCGACATTGAGTGATATGGTAACTGCAGAATCTCAGAAAAAAGTAACAAGCACTTTTCAGTTAATAAAAACACTTTGGTTTGAATTATAGAAATTATTAAAAAATTATTGCAGCTTTCAACTGTGCGCAACTGGATGATCTTAACGAGACTCTTACATGCAAAACCGCGTATGCCAGCAAAGAGAAAAATGTTTTATATGTATATATTTCCTAGACAACTCAGCACTCCCACACATTTTAGTTTTAAAAAAAAAATTTCTATATGAGTATTTAAAAGCACATTTTCTAGCTTAGAAATAAATTAAAAAGTATTAAATAATATAAATTGCATTTTAAGACAAGACCCTACAACCAACGTATTGAATGTATTTACAGTTAAATGAATTGAACACTGGGGCTTGAGATTGCCTGAGAACCTACGGCAATTTGATTACAAAAACTGATGTTTTGGAAGAAAATCGAAGTATTTGAAAAAACAAAAATTAATAAATAATTTAATTAAAAAACCAAATAAAATAAAAAAAAATATAATAACCAAAAATAAAATACAATTGTAATATACAAACAAGTTTTTTTTAAATATTTGAAGAGAAAGAATAAAAAAAATAATAATTAGAAAAAATAAAAAAAAAATATTACAAAAATAACAAAACAAATTATAAAAATTTAACATAATAATAAAAGTAAATAAAATTAAAATAACAAAAAAAGTAAAAAACCGCAAAATGTTAACACAAAAAATATTAAGTAAAAAAGTTAAAAAAAAGTTTATAAAAAAGTTTAATTAGAAAAACTTTAAAAACATAATAATAATAATAATACACTTTTTAGAAATCAGCAAAATACATTTTAATTAATTTTATTAAATTTTTTTTTTAATTTTATTTAAATTTTGGAAAAAAATAATTAATTTAAAAAAAAAACATTAGCAGTTTTACATTTTTAGATTAAAAATCAGCAAAATCTGTTTTAATTATTTTTTTTTTATTTTAAATTTTATTTAAATTTTTAAGTAAAAAAAAAAATTAAATTAAAATAAAAAAATTAACAGTTTTACATTTAAAAAAAAAAAATAAAAAAATACAAAAGAAGTATTTAAACAAAATGCCAAATGTTAATTTTTTATTTTAATTTTACAATTAAACATTAAAAAACTTAATTAAAAACTAAAAAAAAAATAATTGAAATAATTAAAAATTATTTGAATTTACAAAATTATCACAAAATGTAAAAATATTAATTATTTTCATTTTAATTTAAATTTAAAAATAAAAAACATTAATTAAATTTACAAAAAAAAAATAATTAAAAAGTATGTAAAAACGCTATTTTTTTTTAAATTTAAATGTAACTTTTTTCCAATTAAAAATAAAAAAATAATTTTAAATTAAAATTAAAAAAAATAACATTTTTACATTTTTTTATATTAATTTTTTCGTAAATTCAATTAATATTTTTTATTTTTAACTTTCAACTTTAAATTAAAAACATGTAAAAATGTTATTTTTTTTTAATTTAATTTAAATTTTTTCAAGTAAAAATAAAATAAATAATTAAAATAATTTTAAAATTAAAAAAAAAATTAAATAAAATTTTTTTTAATTAATTTTTTTTGTAAATTTAATTAATATTTTTTATTTTCAAGTTTAAATTAAAATGAAAAATTATTTCAATTTGTAAAAAAATTAATTTTCAATTAGAAAAATGTTTAAAAATTTATTTATAATTATATTTTTAAAGTATTTCTAACTAAATTCTTTTTTATAAACTTTTTTAAATTGAAACACTTGTGTTTGCTATCAAATTTGTAAGGACATTTGATTTTGGATTGAAATTATAGTCAATTTAAAATATAAAATTTATGATTAAGTAATGTTTGGAGATTTTCCTTACTAATGCGAAGTGCGAGCATATTTCTTTTGTAATTTACTAAAAAAACAATATTTTCATAAAAAATTATAAGCTCCCAACATGCTACAGCATGCGAGTTATAAAATTTTAGCAACAATAGTTGTAAATAAAAGAAAAAAAAAATTATAAAAAAAATTTTATCAAAAAAGTACTTTCAAAAAAACAATATAATTTTCACCAATATCAAATTCAAAACCCAATAATTTATGCAATCCAGCCACCAGCGCTCAGAATTAGTTGAATTTACATCATGAAAAATATGCAAGTGAGTTGTTAAGTTTGTATATATGTATGTATGTATGCATGGTTGTGTGTATACCGAGCGTGTTGTAATCCTATGAGTCTATGCGTTATGCTAGCCTGTACACAAGTAACTAATGATGCTTTAATGCCTACACACTTTCACACTTCAGACAAAAATTGAAAAAAATTAATAAGAAAAACAACAAAAACAAGCAGTATAAGAATTGCTGAAAGTTAGCACATTTTAGTCAGAATACTAAGAATTCTAACATGTTTGTGTGCTTAGACTTAATTTAGTTAATCAAAATGGCGCGATATGCGAACGCCATTTTTAGCAATAATTCGCGTTTTGTTTGTTGTTGTGTTACTTGTGTCGCATTGCTGCATACGCAATGTTTCAATGTTTTAATGTGTATGCATGTGTGTGTTTGTAGCTATATGTGTGTATGCATGTGTGTGTTTGTAGCTATATGTGTGTGGGGATGTTAGCAGCTAAAATTTACGTTTCTTCACCTTGTTGTTTACTATTTGCCTTTTAGTTAAATATAATTCGTTAAATTAAATATTTTTTTGTTTTGTTGTTTTTGCGTAATAATAATGCTATGCGTATTTACGTATGTATGTATTTATGCGTTCATGTAACGATTACTAAATGTAGGTATGTAGCATGTAGTAGTTTTCAACGAACAGCGTTCAGCGCAGCGTAGTACATGTATGTATGTTTGCTGTTTCTGCATGTTATTTATTTAAATTTGCTTTTGCTTTTTTGATTGCGTTTGTAAATTTTGTATTTTAATTTTTTAATTTTTTGTTGTTTAATGCTAATGGTTTATTTTTTATTAAATTATGCTTTTAGATTTTAAGCCAACCCAAAAAAGTCGATTTTAAAGTGCGTACCTTGCCACTATCGCTATCGCTCTGCTGATGTTGCTGCTGTTGTTGTTGTTGCGGCTGGTGTTCCCCACTGCTAGCGTCTTGCGATTGACTGCGGCTCGCTATGCGTGCACCCACCACCGAGGCGCTGCTGAAGCGGCGCGCAGTCGCACTGCTATTCACCACACTTTGACCAGAGCCAGCTGTATTAGTGGCGGCGGCGGAGGTGGCATTGCCACCGGTGGCGCGGCGCAGAAATTGTTGCGCACCATAATTGCTTGTATTCAATTGCGTGTCCTTGCGCAGCGTTGCATTTATATGCGCTGCTATGGCGCTGGGCTTTGGCGTGCTGCTCACAATGTAGCTACTCGCCGAGCTGTTGGACAGCGCAGTGGGCGAAGTGGACGTTAGCAGCGCCGAATTGCTGTGATTATGGTTGTGCGCCGTGGTGTAGGCCGAGATTGTGGGCGATGTGCAGGAGATGTCACTGCCACCACCACCACCAGAGCCACCGTTACTGCTGACGTTCGAATGATGATTATGCTGATGTACACGCGACAATGAATCCAAATGGCGTACGCGTGAGGTGAGCGATTCGCGCTTTAGTTTCGGTAGTGGAGAGTTTTGTAGCACTCTCGGGGACGGAGTTGGTGTCGCGCTGGCGACTGCACCAATCGGTGACTTCGAGGTAGCATTTGACAAGTGATGCGTCGCCAACGGTATGGAAGAAGATGTCGAGCTGCGACTCGTATTGGTGCTCAACGATGAGTTGTCTTTGCGTATACTTTGTGCGGAGTCGGCACGTTTCAGACTGTTCGGTGATTTGCTGTATAACAGATTGCCGGTACTGCGACACAGTGACGACTTGCTCGACGAGTTCGAGGTGCCGTATGTGTGGGTGGAAGGAGGTGAGCGACCTGCCGTAGATGGACGTCCGGTGGGTGGTTTGCCTGCGGGAAAATATCAGTAAACGATTAATTTGGAAAAAATATTTAAACCGTAAGCGTGGCATTTGAATTAAAATAAAGAATATTTTTGTAAAAAAAAAAAAATTAATTGTAGTACAATAATAAAACCCTTAAGTTTGGCTGCATCTAAGCTATACCCCTCACAGGTGCTTTTCTTATATAATTAAATAGTATAAAAGGTTATTTATCTTGATTTTGGTCGGTTAGTTTGTATGGCAGCTATATTTTATGAAGATATCTTGCTAAATGAAAAAGTTTTTCTTATGAGAACTCGATTTTAATCGGTCTGTTTGTATGACAGCTAAATGCTATAGTAGTCCGATCTTAACAATTTCTTCTGAGTTTGTAGTGTTGCCATAGATAATAATCCAAGCTAAATTTCATAAAGATATCTCATCAAATAAAAAAGTTGTCCATACAAGGATTAGATTCCGATCGTTCAGTTTCTATGATAGGTATAAGCTATATTGGTCTGATATCAGCGGTTCCGAGAAATGAGTAGCTTCTTGGGGAGAGAATGACGCATGCAAAATTTAAGAACGATATCTCAAAAACTGAGAGACTATTTCACGTATATACATAGAGAGTGTTCAGTTCGTAAAACTGATAATTTTATATATCCCTCACTCGGTCCCCGACGTTTCCTGCTGGGTGTTACAAATTTCATGACAAACTTACTTACCAGCAAAATACGCTGCTGCTTTGCTGCCCGGCAAAGGAATCTTGCTTGGCTTGCTGCCCATACCAACTTTTTTGCCACGCGCCACACTGTCAAACGGACTTATGCCACCGACACTGGCGCTCATCAGTCTGCTTGCCGCCGTCTGTGCATCGCCACTCTCTTGCAACTCATGATCATGTGCCGATTCGGTGCTACTACTATGCTGTTGTAGTTCGTCCATCGGCAGGTGAACCATGGCCTTCATGCTGGGCGTGGATATTTGTGTAACCTGTGGTGCGGGCATTTGGCCGATTGTTGTTGTCGTCATTGGCATTGTAGTGGTGGTGTTTGAAATTGGTGTTGCCGAACGCAAGTCGCTATACTGTAATGTATCACTAGCGCCGCTGCCGATGCCACGCCGACTCAACATGAGCGTAGTGGAAGCTGATGAACGATTGGTTTCATAATCATTTTGAGAGTGTAAGTAGGAATTAGTTGGCGCGCCACTGTTGGGCGTGACAGAGTGTATGCGCGACTCCAGCACGCGCAATTGCGCCTTAGTGCCCTCCAACTCGATGTTCTTCTCCTCCAACTGCGAGTAAAAAGCGATAAATACTTGCATACTTTCTGTACAAATTTGAGTAACTTTAAAATTCGCTTACCTGAAAACGCAGATCCTCTACATCATCCTTTGATTTGTCCAGTCTTTTGGCTAAATGTGTTTTTGACTTGGTAGCCGAGTCGAGCTTTTGCATCAGTACCTGTTTGGAGCAGATAATATTAACAATATAATTTGTCTCTCTTGAAATTTAAACGTTAACACACCTGATTTTGCACGGTCAGCGTCAGCAGATGCCGCTGCAGCTCGACTACGCTCGTTTCCAATAGTATAGCGGCAAAGCGCTTCGAATCGATCAAGCGACTCTTGCTGAAGCGCCCGCCCGGTGTGCTCACAACGCCATCCAGACGGCCCAATTGCTGCTGCTCACTCTGCTCGGTTTGCTGCTTTTTACTATCACTGCCTGCGCTTTGATGGAATGCAATGTGTATGTCCTCAGGCGGCGCTGCATGTAGCGGACGCTGATTGTGTTGCTGCTGCTCGATCACCACCACTGGCTGGAATGTATGTTGACGCCGACTTTGTGCGCTCGTTAGTGTGCTAGTGTTGGTGGCAGCAGCAGTACCAGCCTCTGGAAACTGTGCCGAAGCAGCGCTGCCAGTGGAGAGCACCGTGGTAGCGGAGGATAAGAAGTTGCGTTGACTCGAATAATCGGATTGACTAGAAAGTAAAATGTTGTGGAAATCACTACTTTCAAATATCTAAAGGTAAAGCCTTCATTCAGCTAGTGCGCCGCGTTTCATCATTAGTTTCACATCTCTTAGCATAACCTACCTTGAAGAACTCTTACTCTGGAACTGCTGTGAGGGCTGCTGTTGCTGTAGCTGTAACTGCTGCACGCGCGCGCTTAAATCAAGCTTTTGCGCCATCGCCAACTTCAACTGCTCCTCGAGATCCTTTTTCACGCTGATCAGCTCCTCCACTTGATCATTCATTTTGGCCGCCTTAATGCGTCCGGTTAAAGTTTCCGCTTCCATTTCGGCCAGCTTATCGAGCAGACGATCGCGTTCCTTACGCAACTGCTTGATATCCTCCTTATTGAGGCGTTCCACATGTTCGCGGAAGGTTTTCGGTGTGAGACCGGCACCATTGACAGTAATGTTACTGCTGCCGCTACTACTGGACTTTGCCAACACCGAAGAACTGCGTGTTGCACCTGCAGACAATTCGTTTGCAGCAACAACTGTTGTTGTCGACTCATCCGCTGGATTAATATTGTTGTTGGTGCTAATATTGCTGCTGGCGCCGCGCAAATTCTGGCGCTCATACTGCTGCAGCTGATCCATTTCTTCGCGTAAACGATTCGATTTGCGATGTATGACATCGAGCAAATTGAGCAGCTCGTCGTCGGATTCGTGGCAGGAGAGGCGGTTCAGTGCAGTGGGACCCTAAAAAATAAAAATTGCATTTTATTACGAAATACTTTTATGAGACTGCAACAACTCACCGTCATAGCACCATTTGTGGACGAAGCACTATGTCCCTCCTTAGATGAGCTTGTCTCCGTGGAGAAACCGGAATCCTGCACAACACTGCCGTTGTTATTCTCTCCGCTCTTTGGCTCTTTTTTACCGCTATGTGAATTACTGCGGCTTCGCGTCAGCGACGATGAGGATAATTCACCGGCTGCAACGCCCGCAGCAGTGGCGCCGCTGGCTGCCGGTATGGACGGTTCTTTATGCGAAACTTTGCGCTTCAGGCGTATGCCAGGCTCCCACTCGCGTCTGCGCAAAACCGAAAATCAATTAATAAAACAACTCATATTAATTTATGTACTTCAGACACTACTCACCTTGATACTAACGACGCATTCGACATGCCGCCACTGCCGCTGCCACTACCACCGGCGAGTGTGTGTGCGCCAGTCGCCGAAGCGCTACTCAACGCAGCGCCACCACTTGCGTTCGTTGTGGACGAACCCGTCGCCGATGACATAGACGCCATTTTATGCTTGAGATCCGGAAAGGTTTCGATGACCAGATCGCGAAATTCCAACAGCGCGCCAACTTCATGCTGCAGCTCCTGCAGCGATTTGGTCTGCTCGCTCTGTATGTGATGATGGCTGCTGCTATGATGCAGCGGATAATTATTGCTGTACGGTGTTACGGCATGATGGCCAATCAAATTCAGATGTGGGTGATGCGCATGCAAGTTAGCGAGTTGCTGCTGATATGAACCGACAACGGCGGTGACTGTTGGTGTGCTGCCGCTCATTACAGCAGCCGCTGTGCTGTTATTGCCGTTAGACAAGATGTGATGATGTGCAACGCCAAGGCCGAGTGTGCCGATGCCACTGCTATTACTGCTACTGCCGCCATTCATAATGGGCAGACAGTCCATGGCGCTAATAATTGCGGTTGTTGTTGGAAAGCCGCTATTGTTCGTGGGGCAAAGCGCAAGGTCATAGGAGTCGTTATTCTGTAAGTGAAGAAGAAAAACGGGTTTAGTAAGTATTGGCATTTAAATGCACGAAATTGCAAATACATAGGTAAGTTGTTGTGTGTTTTTATTCTCATCAGTGGTATTGAGAAAAATATATTTTTAAAGAGTTGCCATTTGTATGTAAATTTAAAAATAATATTAAAATAAAAAACAAATTGAAAATAAATATTTCAGTTTATTCTTTATAGAAATTTTGATAAGAGTATATATTTGTGGTGTTGCCATCTGTTAATAAATTTTACAAATTTTGTAATAAATACCAAATTGTAAATTAATATACATATGTATATACATACATATATATGACCGTTTATTCCCATTAACCAACCTACTGAGAAAATTAATTTTGTATAGAGTTGCCATAAGAAGTTAAATGAAAAACATTTCAGAAATAAATTGTAAATATACATATGTGTGTATATATACACACATACATATATTAAAAATAAATACCTGTATGCTAGGTGCAACAAGTGTCATTGAGAATATATAATTTTTAGAGTTGCCACTGAATATAAGTTTGAAAATCTTTAAGATTGAAAATAAATTGGAAATACATAAATGGGTTTTTCGGAAGAGGTTTTGAGAAAAAAATTATAAGATTGCCATCTGGGCACAACAGTGTCTTTTAGAATATATAATTTTTAGAGTTGCCACTGAATATACGTTTGAAAATTTTGAATAAAAAATAAATTAGAAACAAATGGGTTTTCATCAGAGGTTTTGAGGAAATCATTATAGGGTTGCCATCTGTATTTAAATTTAAAAAATTTGAGGATAAGTACGATAATGGAAATAAATATTCTCGTTAGCTGCCTAATGCAGAAAAAAAAATATTTTTTTTTGTTTTATAGAGATGCCATATGAAGTTAAATGAAAAAATTGCTGATAAAAAATAAATTGGGAATATATTGGAAATGTGTACATACATAAAACTACATATGGTACATAAATATGATTGCTACCAGTAGCATCAGTAGAAAAATATAATTTATAGAGTTGCCACTGAGTTAAGACTTCAAAAGCTTTAAGATAAAAAATAAATTGGAAATATTAAGTGTGTTAAATATCATAAGTTTTTCAGAAAATAATAATTTTGTAGTGTTGCCATCTGTTTTTAAATTTAAATAATTTGGATTCTAAGTACAAAAATGGATATAAACATGACTTTTTATTCACATTAGTTCATACAGCAAAAAAAACTTTTTATAGAGTTGCCACTTATAACCAATTCAGAAAAAAAATACAGGGTTGCCACCCGTTTTTAAATTTAATTAATTTCGCTGCTAAGAACAAAAATGGAAATAAACAATCACATTAGCTCATATAAAAATCATACGCAGAAATATAACTTTCCATAGAGTTGCCACCTATTTCTTATTGCAAATAAATTATTTTGAACATATTGGAAATAAACAAGTCTGCTCGCGCTATCTGCAATCTGCGTAAGTGTTATCAAAAAAATATAATTTAGGGAGTTACCACTGAAATTCAATTTACAATTTTTAAATTAAAAATAATTGATAATTTGTTATAGAAATTGGGCAAATAAATATAAAATTTGTGATAACCATGGCGTTCAAGATATTAATTGCGTTCTAAGCTATGAATCTAAGCACAATTGAAAAACGTATTGCCACCTTTTTTCAATTATAATATAATACAATCTAAATAACTACCAACTAAAATAAAAATAAATGATATTAATTTACAATGTGTGTTTTCTAAAAAAAAAAATATTTTACAAAACAAAAATATGTAGTTGCCACTTAATTTGAAACAAAAAATTAATAAATAATTGAAATTTAGTAGGAAGTGGAAACAGCAGTGAAACTGCGTGCTAAACAGCACATCTTTAAAAATGTCAAACAAAAAAATATTTTAAAATAAAACCACATTAACTACATATTTATCTACACAGTCATATCTTTGTGGCAATGGGAGACGACCATGTTTGGTCTGCAATTTTCTGCCGATAATTAATGAACGTTTCTTGGCTTTTGTCAACATAAACGCCACCCACGTATGTAATTATTGTTTTTTTATTATTTTTTGATCATAAACTGCCAAACGCTGAAGACAACGCTCGCAACTAGCTAGTGCTTGCAAAAGAGGCCGCCAGCCAGCCAATCAACCGGGCAGCAAATAGACAAAGGTAATGTGAGCGTGCTGCTTGGCTTTGGACTAAGAATGAGTAACTCGCAATTGATACAACAACACATACACATACTTAACATACACAGTTGCATGTTTGTGCATGTAAGTATGCGGCAATGTCAGTGGGTGTTGCCAGCAAATTTGCCAGTAATTGGCACTGCCACCTTAATTGCAGTCAATAACCAACCAAATGAGTGGCCAACAAAGTGCCAAGCATTACTCAAGTATGTGCTAAGATACTTACATATTTATATATTCTTGCTGCTAATGAGAAAATAAGCTTTGGTACGAATAAAAAAAGCGCGTCGACTTCACCAATAATTCTATACGTGTCGGTGTGTATGTCAAAGTTACCATAAATAATATTGCAAGTTGTTGTTTGAAAGCATATTTTTTGCTATGAAAACATACATATGTACATATATGTATATGTATATTTGTGTAAATGTATGTGTTGCTTATATATTACATATAAACTTTCTAATTAAAAGCAAATTTAATGCCAAGCCGCTTATGTTTGTGTGCTTGTAATGGCGGCGCGAGGAGATAGTGTGGTCAGCGGCTACCATTGCTACTCTCACTTTCAATTAACCCACTCAACAAAGCTAAAGCCAAAGCCGATCAACACAATTCACTTGCGCAATTACGGCGCGCTAATGAAAATTAAAACCGCCTTACTGAGAAATATTGGAAAAATCGTGAAGAAAAACGGCGGAATGCATAAGCGGTGGCATTTGAGTGGAAGTGGCAGCTGAACGGAATTGATGCAAATACATACATACATGCACGTACATACAAATATATTTCCATAAATTTATAACTTATTAGGCAGGCAAACATCAAATCCACCAAATACTAGTTGAAAGTTTCCCAGAGAGAGGTAGAAAAAATTTTGATTAAATAAAGAAAAATTTTAATTACATGGTGGAGGAAAGATTATGAAGTTAATTGAACAAAACAACACCCAAACTCACAAAGAAAAAAATAAAATATAAAATAAATAAAACGCGAAAAAATGTTAACTTCAGCTGCAAAGCTATGCTACCCTTCACAGCTGCATTGAATCTAAAGGGGACGTCCAGCGAGTATTAACTTTTCAATCACCTACGTAGTAAACTACGAGGTTTGACAATTAAGTAATGAGACTGATTTTATTGCCGCGCTTGTGGTAAACCTGTGACCTTGAAATTCCCTTTCTCTTTTTCCGGCATCCCTCCCCTCTCCATTGATATATATACCATCGCTCTAGCTTGTTTAGTTCGCCTGCTGCGTCAAGTTGAGTAGACGTGTGTTTGTAGTGCTCGTCACGAAAATGGAAAAACGAAATCAAGAGCAACGCTTCGGAAACGTACGCTAAAATTGTAAGAGTGTATGGTGATAGTGCTCTTAGTCGTGCCCAAGTTTTTCGATGGCACAAAGAGTTTAAGGAGGGACGTGAAATCGCGGAAGACGAGGGGCGGAGTGGTAGAAGATGAAAACGATGATTATTGCCTTTTTTGATAGGGGGAAACTGTGAATTAAGTCTACTATTGCCAAGTACTCGAAAGATTGCGAAAACGAGTCAACAGGGTGCACCCAGACATCGCTCGTAACTGGATCCTTCATCACGACAACGCTCCGTGCAACACCGCCCTCAGCGTGTCCCAGTATTTGACATGTCCGACATGTCACCCTGTGACTTTTTTTGTTTCCTAAAACAAAATCGGTGGTCAAAGGAACCCATTTTGAGTCGATTATGGAAATCCGACGGCCGTGACGAGGATACTCGCGGACATCCCAGTCGAAGCGTTCCAGAAATGTAACGAAGCATGGAAAACGAGCTAAAATCGCTGTATAGCTGCCCAAGGGGACTACTTTGAAGGGGATGGCAGAGTTGTAGAATAATTTTCAAATATACGGTTTTTATGGAATCAGTCTCATTACTTAATTGTCATACCTCGTATTGTCCAGCAGTTGAATTACAAATACATTTTCATGATGCTCCAAACGGAAGAGGTAACGTCTGCTCCATTCTTCGACTGTTTTCTTTATAGTGCACAACTTCAGGTACCGGCGGAGAACATCGTTTCTCACATAGAAAGGAGCGAGCACCCACTATGGTGCATAGAACTTTATTTTGAAAGGCTTGAATTACTTTTCAATTTTTAAATTTCAGCTCGCTACACTGATTTGATTTGAATTACAGACATCCAGATCGGCCTAAGTATTACTTTATAAATTAGCAACTTATTCTTCATATTGAGGTGGGATCTTGGCCTAAGGAGCCAGTGTAGCTGTGTCAACTTTAATCTTAGTTGAGTTCTTTTTACTACTGTGTACAAATTGAAAGGTGAATTTTGTCCTTTTCAACTCCATCACAGTAATCCCCTCACGCTGCAATAACCTTATGCCAGCGAATTTTCCAATCATCATAGCACTTGGAAAATTTCTCCGACGTGATGACCATCAGAGCCTTCTTCAATTAAGCTTTTATATCCTCAATTGAGTCAAAACGGTGTCCCCGGAGTGGTCATGCGAATTTGCTGAATAGCCAGAAGTTGCCCGAAGGTAAATCAGGTGAATCCGGTGGTTGCGGCACGATATTAGTTGAAAATGTGGCGAATTGATCACGAATAACCCATGCAGTATGAGATGGTGCATTATCGCACTTATTTGTTCAATAAATTGAGACAAATGTAGTAAAAACCGAAGAACTCACCTTTAGAACCTCACAAAACGACGCGTTAGATGTCACTAACAGTACTACCAACTTACAAACGAAAAATTTACCGATTCGAAAAGCACGTGAAATAATATATTTCAAAACTATTCACGAATAAACTTCAAATATGCTTTAACCACTTATTTTTTATGTTCCACAAACAATCTTACATAAAATAATGAAATAAGTTATGTCCAAGTCTTTAAGCAAACTATTATTTTCATCAACACTGTATGTGCCGGTGATTGTTAGTGCAGTGCAACAGCAACAGCTGATGACAATGCAGCCACTCCCTTTCACTAACACACATGACGTAACGGTAATATAAAAATGTTCATTACTCATACGTCCTGTAGACCAAGGGGCGTTGTTGTTCGCACATGAAATGGCAAAATTAATTTTATAACTACTCACGATTTTCTCAAACACACCAGCGAGACTAACTAACTAGCACACGCTTGAGATAAGAAAAAAAGAAATATTTGCAATTTTCCATGAAGTTAATTATGAGCGCCGGTTGTGTGAAGAATGTAGTGCCGTTAAGGCGGAGAAATTCGCAGAAATCAATTTGAACGCAGGCGCTGCGAATTTGATAGAAAAAGGAAGGATAAAGGAGAGGAAAAATTAAGAGTACGAAGTGACTTAGGTGCTGGAAAATATGAAAACAGACTGATAAAGAGTTAAGGGGAGACATTTACAAGACGGATCAGCAATTTACAATGGCAAGAGGAGGGATCTGCAAGCGCTAGCTCTTGTCAAAGATGATTTTAAAGAATAATAACTAGCCTAATATCTACGGACAAAAAACTTTGAGTATATTGTATAGGTTTTCAGATATTTTAGGATAATTTCCAATAATTTGAGATGAGATCTGCCACTGATCGCTTTGGTTTAAGATCAAGATTACAAAATCCAGTTATACATTATATAAAAATAATTGTACTCCTCTGGAAAAAAGGTCACTGACTAATGAAGAGCTTTAATAGACCAAAGCAGGACATATCATATGGTAACACCCCGAAATTATAACAGCAATTTGGTTCAAGACTTGACTATATAAAAAAATATTAGGCCTATCTGCTGGAAGATTACTCAAGGTGCTTAAAACTTAATAACACGATTCCTATCTGAAGCAAAAAATTAAATATACTCAGATTTCATTGTCGATCAGATAAGGATCGGATGGTACCGCATAAAGTCGGGAAGAGAATTATTCGCAAAAATTGCTGTCACACTTCAGAAGAAGGATGAGATCTGAATAACATAAGATTCACCCGAAACACAAGGACGAACTGAGACTGTACATCGGAGAGAGGAGATCTTAAAATACAGAGAATATTAAGGTTGAGACCAGGTTCCAGATTGGACAACTATATCACATATCTCCTATACAGCCAATTATTCCAACTTTTTCAAATTTCGCCTTAAAAATTGCTAACTCAGCACCGGTTTTAGACCCATAGTCTCCTAGGCAAAATTTTTCAGAATGATCCGTAGAGACGTCAAATGGTCAAAATTGGACGAAAACCTCTGTTTGAATACTTGCATATATTGGGTAGTCGAAAAATCCTTTTCGTATTTATAATCAAACTTTGACATCCTTTTTTGATATTTATAGAAATAAATAAATAAACAAATATGTAATGTTTTGGGCGACCATTTTTGCCATTTTTCCGCTAGAGACTTTATTCCATCAGTGTTAATCGAAGTTTTGAAATTTCCAGAACGAAATCGAGCGAACCATTGTTGTGCTACACGAACTGATACAGCATCGTCCAATTTCATTAGTGGCTTCCGTGGCATTCTCCCCTCTTTTATACAAAAATTTCAAAATATAGCGAATTTCCTCCTTATTTTCACTCATTTTTGAACAGCTGTAACTTTTTTCCAACACCCCGAATTTAATTTTGCTTTGGATTTATGAAGCTCAACATCTCACCTTTCCAACACTATATGGTATGATGTAATGTGATTGGTAGCGATGGAGATATACGACTGCAGCGACATCTATTGACAAAATACGAAAATACTTTTTCGACTTCCCATTACTTGGGAAAATACAGTAAAAAAAAATAACATCTGACAGCAACAACAAGATTATGAGTTTTATAGCAATATGAACGCTTTTGTATATACTTGAATATAAAGGTATAATCCTTTGCTAATACATACGAATATCTCTCTTAGGTTATAACACTTAATTTTACTTATTACTAGTTTTCTGTTCGATTCGCCTCCTTCGGCACTTTTGGTCGAATCGAAGTTATCTAAAATAGCGTAAAATATATTGATAAAGACCGCAACAACAATGTGATAGTTGCTAACCACTACTTTTTTATTTTATTTCTTTATGCCAGACCCCAGATTTAGCTGGCACTACCGTATAGCTTGGCAAGCGTTATTCGGAACGCGCTTCATTTACATAAATGTTGATCCGCAAGCATTAACTTTTTATTGCCATATAGTTAATATATATACATACATATTTATTGTTATTTGCATTTTTGCGGTTTTCATATTTAATTACAACACTCACATTGACTACCAGAAAACGAGAAACATTTTGTCCAACACATTTGCATGCACATACATATATGTATGTATATACGCGAATGTGGCTACAGAAAAGCGTAATTATGAATATGTAAATTGACAAAGATGATATAAAAAGTGTTCCAGTTTATTTATTTCGTTTTTTTTTTCGTGCTGAACTACGCGACGCTGGGCCTGCTTGATTGGCTGGTTACTTGAGTTGTTCAACTGTTGACCCGATATGTCAGTTTGTCAGCAAAAGCCGCTTACCTCAGCCGCAATTTACGAATGTAATGTGATATTTGATTCAATCGGTTACCGGGTTATTATAGGATCGTGTATATATTTGCATTTGTATGTGCCTATGCATGTATGTATATATAAGATTGTGTTTGTATATAGTGCTGATACGGCAGTTGCATAAGCCACAAGGCAGAGAGCGAGAGGGGCGTTGCAATAATAAGCCAGCGAAAAAGCAAGAATTGTGACTGGTTTGTGGCAGATCGCCGGGCTTCGGCAAGCGACTACCCATAGCGATCGCTTAAAAGCTTTACTATTCAAATATATATGCGTATATGTGTGTAACTAAATGTGTTTACATTTGTTTTTGTTTACTAGTTGCTTTCATAATACACATTTTTGACAAATGATATGTTTCATGTGCACTCTAGATTATATAAATGCATGTTTATACATACACATATATGTATATACATATGTACACCTATTGACCAATGATAATTGACAGTCCGCTCCGCGCTCGGCCAGCTAGCTTGTCGGCTATTGCCGGGTAGCGAAGCATTAATCATGCAAAACGAGGCTAAATTGTACGCTCGATTGCTGTTGTTGGTAGTTGAATTAAAAATAACGTTTTTGTTGCTTTTTTTGTTTATAAATTTCACATTTTAGTAGCTTGCAATTAAAACAAAATTGCTAAACTCGAACTTTACTAAAGCAAAAGCGAAGTAGTTATTAAAACGAAATTGCATTAATGCACCGTTAGGATTTTTACTTCAAACTTCGATTTTGTTATTTGCAATCAGTTCTGTTTTATTATTTTTTTATCATTTATTGGTATTATTAATGTTGGCGTCATTTATATGATAAAGTTGTTAGTGGTGTTTGTAGAGCTTTTCGCATTACCACTTGTTTGATCGATATCGCAACACATTCATTCATATAAATATATAGTAGAAATATGAAATATTTATTATATGCAGTTAAAGTAGTATATATGTATATAGGTATATATAAATGTTTACTACATTTTTCATATCTAATAAATGCAAATAAATTATTATGATAGTTTAGACTAGCTATAAAAAGGATAGGAGGTGTTAACTTTCTCCTCAGTGTAATACGATTCGATGTGTGGATTGAAGAAACAACAAGTAAGTGATACACAAGCCATACACAACACACGATTTGCAGCTTAAAGAGCGGGCTATTTTTTATAAGTATTTACAGCAGATAATTCCTATAACAACCTACACACATATGTATCTTCGGCCAAATGTTAAAAAGAAAAACAAAAAAATAGTTAACTTCGGCAGTCCGAAACTTTAATACCCTCCACAGGTACATTTTTCATAGCATAAAAGGGTATAAAAAGAACTTTATCTTAGTTTTATTTGATCAGTTTGTATGACAGCTATACGCTATAGTAGTGCGATCTGAACAATTCCTTCAAAGAATATAGAGAGACCTTAGCTAAGAATCCATGCCTAATTGCATGAAGATAACTTGTCAAATAAAAAAGTTTTCCATATAGGGACTTGAGTTGATTGACCAGTTTGTATGACAGCTATACGCTATAGTAGTGCGATCTGAACAATTCCTTCAAAGATTGTTTCGCTGTTTTGGAGAATAATCCGTGTTAAATTTCACGAAGATATCTTGACAAATAGAAAGGTTTCCCATAGAATAACTTGACTTTGATCGGTCAGTTTCATCAAACCGATTTTATAGCAATTATATTCTCTAGTGGTTCTATCTGAACAATTTTTTCGAAGGTGATAACGCTGTTTTCGATAATAATCTATGCCAAATTTTGTAAAGCTATCTGGTCCCAAAAAAAATTTTTTCCATACAGGGACTTTAGGTAGCGACATCTATGGGCCTATAATATAAACCAAAAAATTGGTAGATAATTGTAAATAATACATAAAGAGAAATTAAATAAATACCAAGTAGTTTTACTATCTTCCTATTTTCATCTAAATTAATTTTTCCATAATTCTAGAATTTTTTTGAAAAAAAATTTGTTTAAAAAAACGGTCTTTTTTTGTAAATAAAATAAAAAAAAAAATGGTTTTGAACATTTTTTTTTTTAATTTTTTTCGAATTTTTTCGAAATTTTTTTCTAATTTTTTCGAAAGTTTCTTCTAATTTTTTCGAAATTTTTTTTGAATTTTTTATTTAAAAAAAAATGATGACATTCTTTATTTTGAAATTATTTTTATTTTAAAATTAGCACAAAATTTGTCGGATGTAAAAAGTTATTTTGCAACCAAAAAAAAAAAACACACACAAAAATTCAGAATCAATTTCATTACCAACAGAAATTCATACAGTCAAAGAAATAAAGTTTTTTTCACTTTCGTGAGTGTTTTATATTTTTTCTCAAATTCCTTCTATTATTATATATTAAATTAAATTTTTATTGAAATTTTTCACACTAAATTCTTATCGAATTCAAAATGACTACAGCTTATTTTATCACCTTGTTTCTTCTTTGCATGACAATTTGATATGGATTTTTCACCTTTTGGCACACTGATTAGCCATGCGAAGTTTATTTTTTTAGCACCAATAACAAATATAACACACAAGATCAGCTGATACAACACAGAAATCACATGAATATGTATGCGTGTATATTTATGAATAAAACTGTATATGGAGAGCACACGCACACTGACACAGATTGACGATTTAATTTCAGTCTCGAAGATATTTGTCATTGACAACGCTTCAATGCCCGCTAGGTATGGGACTTTCCAAGCCGTAGCGTCGCCGATTTGCTTTCAGTACGTGCTGTCGTCACATTTCGAGCAAGCAAAAACAAAATCACCGTCAAGTCATATTAAGCGTAAAAGCCAACTACTATTATAACAAAAACAAAAACGTACATTTCGAAACCGTCTTAATTAGGTGGCAAAAATACGCGCAAATCCGTCAGTGCCAACTAATAAATTTTCGTACGAACGTGTTTATACGCAGACGCACTTGAGTTAGCAGACGCGCACCGAGTGATACTCAGTTGAACGAGTGCGAGTAGTGATTGCCAGTCACTCGCTGCGAAAAAACGTTTACATTGGAGAGGAACTGAGTGGCCGAGCGCACATGACTGGCTGATTCATTGTGTCATTGATCTCACACATGATTTTGCGCGTTTGACAGCTGTGTCTTAATTTTTTAAAATTTTTTGAGTAAATATTTTTTTATTATTATTAATTAATGATAATAAATTTTTATGGATGCTAATTGATAGAGCTTGAGGAAAATCGTGATTAAAAATATACATTAATTGGGAATTTTGGGTTTATTGACAGTTTTCAATCATATTGGGTTACTTTCAATATTCAGAATTTTTGAAGGGGTTATATCCACGTGTACGGAGGTTATTTATATTTCGGGATTCCTAGTGTTGTAATCTGACAACTCACAACTTTATCGTAACGTTTGAGATTTTTGATAGTATGCATACTCAGAACATTTTGACATAAGAGCGCTATTTGTGTTGTTTACAGTAACCTAAAATATTCTTCTCGACCAGAAAATGAAATTAAATTTCGACTTTTCGACTATTCTCCGAAAAATTGACCTCGGTCCTGCAAAAAGTTTCGAAGATATATATGTACATATTTGTAAAAAATTTTTGACTTAGTGTAGTCTCAAAACTTTAAACGCTGATAAAATTTTATAAGACTAGTTTACAGAAGCAGCTTAAATGCTTTAAGAAAAAAATAACTATGATTGCATATTGCAAGAAGACAATGATTCGACACATTGGAAAAGACGCTGTCCTCAAGGGAAGTATGAAAACCATATTGTTACTTTAGATTGGTCATCACAGTCAACATACGCCAATCCAATAGAAAACGTCTGGGCTTCAATGAAAACCAAAATTACAAGAAAACATCTAACATCAACAAAATTTCCATTCGGCTACTCCAATAAAGCTGGAGGTCGCTTAATGTGATATATGCGAAAAATTAATTTGCAAATTGCCATCCGAAATGTCAGGCTATAATAGACAACGTAGTAGACTGAATGAACCTTTGATATATTACAAAATTCTTCCCTAACAACTTCACTTTTGAAATCGAAAGCTTTATTTTTTGAAAGCACTGTATGGTTATTTTATTATAATTTCCTCTTAATTTAGTCTTTAATGTATTACGAATAAAATGTATAATGCTAAGCGCCGATTAAAGTGACTGCTTGCATTTATTTTGACAAAATGAACACTATGCTTTTTCGCATTAGCACACAGCCAAATTAGTGAATAGTTTATATATTTATCTAGTATACAATACGTACAAGTCACTCAATTCTACCGAAAAAGCATGTTAAGGCTACAATGAAGCCCTTGAAGTGTACTCAGCTAAGCACAAGCATACACATACATGCCTACTCGCACAGTAAATATGTATGTGCGTTGTATAATCAAAAAGTATTGTAATTTAAAACGTGCTTTGGGAAATTAAAGCGGCTGTGGTTTTCTAAGTACTTATACTAGCAGAAAACTAAGCAGCTATGACATAATTAGAGGAAAATTAAAAAAAAATATATGTGTATTAAATGTATTAAACTATTATTATGCAATTTTTAATTTTACTTACTTTATGGCAAAATTGAAGGGTGAAGCTTTAAAGTCTATAAAATAATTATTACTCATTAACCAAACTAACCCATCTTTTAACTATGAATTAACTAGTTTTTTCAACTAGGCAAGAAAATAATAATATCAAAAGTCGTTTTTAAGTCTCATGTTCACTTTTTAGGTCAGGGAAAAAATTAAAAACAAATTTAATAATAATTAAAAAAAAAATTAAAAAAAAATAATTAACAAAAATTAAAAAAAAATTAATAAAAAATTAAAAAAAAAACTTAATAAAAAATTAAAAAAAAAATTAATTAAAGGAATTAAAAAAAATCCTAATAAAAATTATATTTATATTTAAACTATAATATTTTAATCTTTTATTTTTTTTAGTTGCACTCTATTGAGCTACAAAAAACTTAGTGAAAAAATACGAACAGGAAATGGTAAGACATTATTTCTGTTTAAAAATACTCTTATTCAGTAATTAATATCCGTTACTTTTCCCGAACCTTGACAATGCCGTTTCGAATGAGATTATTTTACAACAATTGATGATATAAATGTATTTACCACCAAAAAATGAGTTTACGTATCAAAAGTCTTCAAATGGCTGGAAATGTTCGGTTAAGGGACACGTCTAGTTAGACAGCCTAAAAAAGGTCGTATTTTGGGAACTCAAAAAAAAAAAAGTAGTTTATCCATGGTTTTAAAATTTTAAGGATTTATTTATACATATTTTTTAAGAATAAATTTGAAGAAAAAAAAATTTTTCAATTTCCAACGGCGAAAAGAAAGTAAGAAAGGTCTAAGTTCGGGTCAAAACGAACTATGTTTTCAAATGTTTTCTACATTTACACAATGTGAGAATTAAAGCCAGGGAAATGCCTTAAGATGTAAAACGTCAACCAGAGGATCGGAATCTCAGCAATTTTGTAGATAAATATACTCCGTATATTTCATACACTCACCGACTTAATCAGCATAAGATTTGTTAGAAAACCGAAAAATATTACGAGTATATTTAGTATATAAGTAGGAGTTGGGATAATTACTGCCCGATTTTATCTATGAACTATTATCATGCCACCTACTTTAAAAATGTTCCTTGGAAGTCATTATGCTACCTCACATACAATCACCAACCATATGGCGCAAGGTCAGTCGGATGTTTGAAAATCCTGGTTATAGTTATATGGTGTCTGTGTTAAGTTTTTCGCTGAATTTTATCTATTTTAGGCACAAAGATAGACTGTTATGAGTAAAATACGTTCTGTATACAGTATAAAGTCACCCTGAAGTTCGAAAATCTTTGCATTCGGTAAATGGGCGCTCAGGAAGGTATTGACCCCATTCAACCCATTTTTCATACGCATAGTTACTATTGTCAGAAAAGGATGCTCTCTGAATTTCGATTATAAATCTCACACATTCACCGATATTTTCAGTCAAAACTCAGCTATAGATACTGGTGCCCACATATTCGATACCTAGGGGCTTGAAGAGTTTTTGATGGGTTTGCGCAATTTTTGGTGGCACACTTTAAAGGCATTATTAGTGCAAAGTGTTAGCCGTTACATCAATTGATTCCTGATTTGTATACAGGATTTCATTCATCTTCACACTGCTGGTAGATGTTCTTATAAGATTTGTACTCAGCCAATAGAAAATAAAAAAAAATTGTTCAAATCTTAATTCAATTCTTTTTTCAATGCATAATTTGTAAACCCGTAAGAGTGTAATAGTACTAAGAGTTCAACACCTTACAACTTCTTAATGCCAGTTTACTCTCATTAAAGGACATATTCGATTGCAATTGAGCCCCTAAGGGGTTAGATGGGTTTTGAAAATTAAAAAAAATCGATTTTTATATTTGTCTTATTAAATTCTACAACACTCTTAGAATATTGTCCTAAATTTTCAAGTTGATCCGAGTAATAGTTTCGGAGAAACCGCCTTGTGAACTTGTGCGCTTCAGTCTAGCTAGGCTAAGTGCGTCGCCTTTAAACGCGTTTTTTTCGAAACTGTCTTTTTGAAATAGGTGGACATGATTTCACGATAACTTATTGACCGATTTAGTTCGCATTGTGTACACATTTTTAGAATCACATTATCTAGTTATTGAACGAAAGACTTTTTTGATTCATTACAACTTATTTATTTTTTTTTGTTTTTGGACAATAAATAAAATTAGATTTTAGCTTTATTTTATTTTCTTCGTTCAAAAACGAGATTTATGTATGCACTAACGGAATATGTTTGGTTTTTTTAATTTTAGAAGAACCAATAATAAGTTATGCTGTCCATGACAAGAGCACTATTTTGTGAGACACCCAGGGAGATGAGGTCTCAACGCCTGAATTTTCAACATTTTTATATCAAAATTTCAGAAGAGATTGTTCAAAAATGTACCTTAGATATGTCATATTATATTTTTCAAATATATGATTGTTTATATTAAAATAAAAAAAATTCGCAAAAATTCCATTTTTTGTAGCCCGAAACCCACATAACCCCGATATCAAATATTTATCAGATTTTCACTAAAACATTCATTCAAAAATATTCACGATAATAAAATGTGACTGAAAAGATACTTCTAATTACATTTACTAGTTCAGTTAACAATAATAAATACTGCATAATTATGTAAATAATAAAGACACATGACACAGGTCGATTCTGACTGCTACGAACAGAAGCTATCGGCGGTTCCCACCAGCTATCACCAAAGCTAACTTTTATATATTATTTCACATAAATCTGAGGAATGCACAAATAAATATGTAATGAGCGGAAAGAGTAAACAAATCCATAAAACTATAACAGTTCTTGACAAATAAGTATAAATAAATTTACACAGCCAATTTACAAGCTAAAGAAGCGACGTGTAGGTGGAATGGCATGACACAACATAATGAAGAAAAAAGAGAAAAAAACATATTTTTCTTCAAAGCAGTGACAATAAAATAAGTATTTACATATAGTATGTATGTAGTATGTATGTGGGTGTTGCAACAGCCGAGCAACAATCAATAACTGTCAACATTAGTTTTGTTGGCGTGTAACGTTTGTAAATTGGAAAAGCAGCCGCGCCTGACACTGACGTGAGGCGGCTGACACGCCACTGCACCTTGTAATAGTTGTGATTTACAGGTATGCCGCTATGTTTGGCATACACACACATATCTACATACGAAAGATACCGTTGTTTGTAAACATAAAATACTACAAATCGCTATACAAGCCGACGAGCAGAGTTTGATCGATTTTTATGAAGCGAAATGCAAAGATTTCGAGTGAAAAAAAAACAACAAAAGCGCCATGACAGTCACTAGAAAACAAAAAAAAAGTGGGATAACAAGAAAAGTAAAACATGGAAAATGTAGCTGAACTGAAAATCATGACGGGCGCACTACATGCTGACGCACACACATATGTAAGCAAGTGTGTGTGCACTCGGAAGAGAAATGCAAATTTCACCCGATTTTGCTAAATAGGCTTTCACACGCGTTCAACGAAGCGCGCGCGCATCGGCTGCCAGCGAAGACATGGCGTCGCAGCAACAAAGTGCCGGCCCACAACAACCCAATACTTGTGCAAACAATGCAATTGGAAAACCATTTTATGCACAACCATTGCTATAACAACAACAGCAGCGCCATAATAAATGCATCCTTAACCCACATCGGCACCGGGCACAGCGTGCAACACATTCGCTTGATTGCCAAGAAAGCAGAAAGCGCTCCAAACCGAATTGGGTAAAGCCTACACTTGCTTATTGAAGTGTAGCCAAAAATACGAGCAGAAATACAGCAATCGGGTTACCTAACAGTACTTTTATTATCATTACCATTTAGTGCAATCACTGACATGCAACGAATCGATATACAGGGTGCTAACAAGGTGGCGAATTTGAAAGTAGAAGATAGGTGACTTCCCAATACAACTTTGTTGGACGGTAATATAGCAAAACTGGATATTTTTAGTATCCATATATGCAGAACTGAATGAAACGAGGCAGTAATCTGAGTCTACACAAAACAAGCTATCAATTTTTCCCGACCGCTTCAACCTAACACCTGAAAGTGAGAACCAAGTGGGGGCCAGGTAGGTAGGTAAGTAGAATGGCTGTCTAATGACGCACCTAGTACTTTGAGGCTCGTTGTAGTACCAGCGGGGCTAAAATCACTCACTCACACTCACACTTCTCACTGGAATGTCTCGTCTCTGAACCAACCTATGTTTCTGATGAAGTTTATCGATGCGAAAATTATTTTCTGTACAACCTCCGAGACGTCGTCAAGAAACACTCAAACGATAGTTGCGATTATTTCCCTAAACAGAGCTTCGCATTTGTATAGAGGAGGTTTTATAGTCTCTTCGCCTTCTACCTCCGGCTTCTACAATAATCTTTGCATCGCGTCCCTAGTCTGCTGGCATATCGCTCAATTAGACAGCACTCCTACTATACTTCGAATAAAATTTCTTTAAAATTTTAATACTCGAGTAGAGCCTGTGTTCTGGCTAGTTCGTCTGCTTCACAGTTACCCAAGATCTCGTTATGTTCTGGAACACATTGCATTTATCGTGAAAGATGATGCTAGTATTTAGTGATTTCAAAACCTCCTGGTTAACTTTATATATAAATATACTCATTGTCATGAGTATACTCCTCATCGGAACAAGAAAACTTTCTTTAATAGCTCTGAAATCCGCTACGAAGATACTGCAGTGGTCTGGTAGACGGAATGCAATTTTGGTGTTTTCTCTGGAGGGGATGACAATATTGGGGGTTATAAGCACCACAAAGCAATATGCTTTCCACAGCAGCATACTAAATGTTAGTAGTCGGAGACTATAAGACGCAACTCAAGAATCTGATGATCTCCATATTATATGGGATCACAATTCTCACGATCAAGCATGTCCAAAGAGACCTGTTTGCAGTACTCTTTTTGAAAAAAAAATCAGCTTTATCGAGACGAGTCGAGCAAGAACGTGTTTCATACCCAAAATATCCACCAAAGTCTTTCGAACGGACTCGTGAGAGTTGTCAAATTCTCTTGCTATCTCTCTAACACTTGCCTGACGATTCAAGCACCATATCGTTCACTTTTTTAATATTTTCCCCAGTTGCAGAGGTCGAAGATCGTCCAGAACGAGGCAGGTCTTCAACGATCTCTCGACCGTCTTTGAAGACTTTGTACCACGCGTAGACTTGTGTTTTTGATAAAACTGAATCACCGTAACCCTTGTAAATATATTTTCGGAACACCCTGTCACTTCTTCTCAGCAATTTCAGTTAGTAAAAAACGCCCGAAATCTAAAGAAAATATGGCAATCGTTCTCAAACTCTACTACCCACCTGCCTAGCGCACCTACAGCCGTTACTTATACCTACACGAGCATAAACGAAATTTGCAAAATGACTTGCCGTCGAAGTTTCGCTTGTTTGTTCGATTATTTTAATTAAAATTGCAAACATATTGCGACATGCCAAAGAAAAAACCCATTAACTGCAAGCAAAAAATCAAGATTTATGGCTGCAGAGGCACAAACAAATATATACGAGTGAAGTTTGTGTACAAATCAGCATAAAATTGCAACTTTGTGATGAATAATAACCAAATAATTTAGAAAAAATATTTTTTTTTGCTTCATTCTATACGAAGCGCATTGCAACTTAACGGTAAATGAAAAAAGCTAAAAGTCCAAACGATGCCTTTCAATGACTTCGCCATTGTTTATGCAATTTATATAATTAATTTGTTTAAAGGCAATTAGTTGCAAATATTAGGCAACCGAGTGTTAACACAACTAAGATTTTTTAAATATTTTTTTTCTCTGTTTTGTATTTTTTACTGTGACAAATGTCATCTGCAAGTGTTGACGCTGAGTAAGTATTAATTTGTTTACATAATTGAGCGCACAAGTTACATAATTTCAGACCTTTACACAGAGGAGGCTACAGAAAGGCATAAATATGCTTATTAGCTGCTGTAAAAAGCGGAAATAAATTTTATTTGATTTTAATGATGATATGATAAAAATTATGTAATGCATAAAATTAAATTTTTCCGCTGGAAAAGCATGTCGAAGTTCACATTCGTCATACTACATGTTTTGTATTACTTCTCAAAGTTGTGTTCGTATTGTTAGCACTTTTTCTGTCATCACGTTGAGCCAAACACATTGGATAAGGTATTGTTTTTAAAGGATTTTTTTTTGTAAATTTCAATATATTTAGAATCTCTTTAAATATAAAAAACAATAACTAAATTTCATGAAAACACAAAGAATATGAATAATGGTAGATGGACATTAAATAAAAACAAAAAAAAAATATAAATAAAATCCAGCAGTTGAACCACAATATTTTTTTCATGATGCTCCAAACGGAAGAGGTAACGTCAGCTAAATTCTTCGGTTGTTTCCTTTACAGTAAACAACTTTAGATCACCGTGGAGGACATCGTTTTTCGAATGGAAAGGAGCCCCCACTATGGTGCGCAGAGTTTCATTATGAAAATCTTGAATTTCTTTGAATTCGCTAAACTGCCTTAGATTTACATGCCAAATTCGTCCAGATCGGCATAGGTATTACCTTATAAATTAGCAACTTATTCTTCAGACTGAGGCGGGATCGTGGCCTAAGGAGCCAGTTTAGCTGCGCCAAATTTAATCTTAGCAGAGTTCTTTTTATTTTTACGTGATATTTCTAATTGTAACCCCCCAACATTTGTCGCATGTGTTTGTTGGTAACAATCATTAAGGGGTTATATGCAGTTAGGATTTTCAAAAAATCGATTTATTTTTTTGCGTTTTCTAAATATATATATATCTGAGTACACACACACAAAATTTCAAGTCGATCCGATGAATATTTTCGAAGTTATAGACACATTAGTGAACATGTAAAGTGCTTTCAAAACTTTAAACTCGTTTTTCTCGAAACGGTGTTTTCAAAGTCGGTGAGCAAGATTTCTCAGAAACGGCTGAACCGATCGGTCTGAAATTTTTACACAAGCTTCTGAACTATATTTTTTAGTAATTACTCGAAGGATTTCCCCATCCGATGAAAATTTCTTATTTTTATAAACAGTTAAAGACCCGAATTTTGGTCGAAAATCGAACCTTTTGCTTTGAGTAGCCGCCATTTTGTCAAACTTTTTTTTGCTAATTCCTTCGATCACTCACTAGACTATTTATTATATTAATGAAATTTATTTGGTTTTTGCATTTTAGATGATCCAGTCCAGAAACATTTATTATATTAATGAAATTTATTTGGTTTTTGCATTTTAGATGATCCAGTCCAGAGATATCGTGCTCAAGAAGCCTTTTTTTTGCGGACCTCTGCAAAATTGGCAATATCAACGTTCACGATAATTATTTTTGGCAATCAAAAATATGTGAATATAGTTTAAGGTTGTCACAATATACCTGCCAAGTTTCAAATCAATAAACCAAATAGTTTGTTTAGAAAAAATTCTTGAAAAATGCCTTTTTTCGACCTCCTAACTGTATGTATATAACCCCTTAAATAAAGACGGGTAATTCAATGATTTACTACTTCAACTGTTTATATTATTATCCCTTTTTTGTTCTCAGGTTCAACCAAACAAACAAATGCCATTTTTGTATGCCAAAATCTTCAAAAAACTTGTCGATTAATCAGATAATTTACTCAACATCCAAAATCTGGTGATTACGTGTCGGTCGGAACATAGTATGGTACAGAAAAAGAAAAAAAGTACAAGTTTTAAACTGTCTTTCTATTGCTGAATATTAACCAATGAGGGAGCTTTACCTGTTTTATAATTTTATGGTTTTATTCAAGCCTCCAACTTGCAAAGAACATTAAATCACTAATATTATTAAAGGTTTAAGAGAAAGATATTATTAATCGAAACTTTTCAAATATTTCGTGCTTAATTAATAATACCCGATGTAGAAGAATGCTAGTTTATTGATCTTGAAGAATAATAATATAAATGTTGAAAATCTCTAAACAAAGTGAAATATTTAGCGAAAAAAAAACGAAATCGACGATTACTTTGTCAAAATCAGTGCGTAGGGCACTTGTGACAAAGGGAAGGACAATAAACCTTAGGTCGCGGTGATTATTATTAAGTGAAATTTTTTTATAGATTATCATTATATCAGTGGGAATTCTATTCAGAATCTTTAATCAGACTTTTTATTTTTATCATGAACTACAATAACTAAATGATCCATTTCAGAATGTAATCACACATCAATGTTACAAATGATGAAATAGATGTCTGAAGGCATCGACTATAGTATCATATTGTCATACTCATTTCCATAACTAAAATTAACCCAATTTTATACCCATCTAGGAATTGTTAATTTGACAGAATCCTCCAAAGCTACTTGTAAAATGTTTCATACCAATGCTAGATTAGATTTAAATTAATTAATGTAATTATGTATATGATAAATTTAATGCAACAATTCTAGTAGTGATTCTCCCGATCTTCGTCGAGGTAATTGCGGAAGTGGGTGGTTGAAAAAAAGTACAAAATTTACACCAATGGATGCAACCGTAATTAATAAGACACGCAGTTTTACAAACAAAAATACACAATGTCAATATTTACAGCAACTATGGTGGGGGAATTGCTGAAAATGACCATTTTGAAAGAGTACTGCTCACTTTGGAGAGCGGCTTTTAATTTGCTCAATTAAATGGCACAAATGATGCTTACAACAAACGTGGCACTTGTGTGCAGACAATTACCGCCACAAGCAGTGCTGTTGCTATTGTTGTAGTGCTGATAGTGGTCTGTTAAATAAACAGCAACAGCAACAGCAATAATAACAAACAACAACAGCAGCAGTAAATTACATTTTAAGCGCAATTAACGCAATTGCAACACTGGCAAGTGAAACAACAATAACAATAATACAACGGTACGAAAAAAATAAAACAACAACTAAACAGCCAACAATTGAAGACAAAATGAAAAAATACAAAAAGAAATTAAAAAAAAAAAAAAAAAAAAAAAAAAAAATTACAATAACAAAAACATAAGCAAATGGTGGCAAAGCGCAATGCAACCATGCAAGACCAAAAACAACAACAACAAAAGAAGCTATTATCGAACCAAAAACAGCAAAAACACTTGACTTCGGTTGCACCGAATATTCAAAAAAAAGTTTCCATACAAGAAATTGATTTGGATCGGTCCGTCTGTATGTCAGCTATATGCTATAGTGGTGCGATCTGAATAATATGTGCGGATATTGTAGTGCTGTCTTGGACAATAATCCCTAACAAATTTCCGATAGATATCTCGTCAAATAAGAAGGATTTTCATACAGGAACTTGATTTGGATTGCTCAGTTTGTATGGCAGCTATATGCTATAGTGGTCCGATCTGTATAATTTCTTCGTAGACTGTACCGTTGCCTTGGACGATAATCCACATAAAATTTCGAGAAGAAATCTCATCAAATAAGAAAGTTTTTCATACAACGACTGGATTTTGACCGATAAGTTTATATGACAGCTATATGCTATAGTGGTCCAATACCGGCAGTTTCGGTAAATGAGCCGCTTCTAGGGGAAAATAGAACGTGTGCAAAATTTCAGTTCGATAACTCCAAAACTTAGGGACTAGTTTGCGTATTATATTTTATAGAGTCTCCCATCAACATCAACTTTTAGGAGTTGCAAACTGCGTGTCATATTCAATGCACGCTGTGCAGGGTATAAAAATCAACAAAAGTTGAAATAATATAGCACAGTGTAGGAAAATAATTTCAATACATTTTATGCAGTAATTTTGAGCGCTCGAATGATTAGTCTAAAGTCATTGCTTGATGGCTAAATGAGAGCTAAATGTTTTTGTGGCTGAAATGACTAGTCTGTGGCACGCTTAACATTGGCTCGAGTCACGGACTACACTTCACTTGATTTGGCTACATTGTTGTTTCGACAGGCTGATTGCTATTTTTGAGCTGTAATTGTAATTTGGCCTGTGTCTGCCTGTCGGTCTGTCTATTTGGACGCTTTAATTGAATTACAAAATTTACGCCACTGCAATAATTGTTGTTATTATTTGTGTTGTTGCACTTGTTGTTGGCGCAAAACGCTGCGCTTACCATTAGCCAACTCAGCAGCTAGCAGTCAGCTAACAGTTGGAGCTGAAGAGCAGCTGACCGCTACTTGCACTAATGCGGCGATACGAAGTCATACACGCAAATATAAATATGTATATACATACATACATACATATGTTTTTATAAGTATGACGCAACGTTATAAATGACAATGCCGTTACATATACATACATACATACGT
Organism: Bactrocera dorsalis; assembly: GCF_023373825.1. Lineage (NCBI taxonomy): Eukaryota > Metazoa > Arthropoda > Insecta > Diptera > Tephritidae > Bactrocera > Bactrocera dorsalis. The sequence continues at coordinate 26,953,924 of NC_064304.1, read as the reverse complement.
ATAAAGTGTGCATGTGGGCCATATTTTTCTTGAACAAATGGTCAGGCCGCAGTATTGCATAAGCAGGCGCATAATCACTGCACACACACACATAAATATGCGCATATAATTCAATTTTTCGATGCTCACTTTTGGTGTTAGTCATTTTGCATTTAATTTCATTTTATATTTCTTTGGTTTTTTATTGCATTGCAATGACTTTGGCGCGCACAACAACAACAAAGGAAGAGCAAAAGGAAGTACCGCCTCAAATATGGGCAATGCGGCAAGCGCTGATGCACAGCGGTGAGCACCGAAACTGCATGGATTAAGTATTATGCACACAAACACACACACATATATGTACATATACAGGTATACTTATATAGACGCAGACATATCTGTATACATATGTACATACATATTTGGCTAGCTACGCTTGTAATTGATTGTAATTGTGCGGCTGACGTGTACGTGCAACAGTTGCAACAAAGACCAAGACTATGCTCGGCACTTTGCGCAATCAGTCGGCGGTTCGACTAATATCAAGGTATGTATGTATGTACACATGTGTTTGCATATAAATTTAATTTTCTTTTAGTGATGGCAATGGACAGTGATAAATTGTTGGGTGGGTTGGCAGGCTGAAGGTCAAATTTGACTTTCAATTTACTCTAAAATGTATGTATGTAAGCAGCTACTTCTATCTATATTCCTAGGTATACTACTGTGGGCAAAAATTAGTAAAACTTTTTAATTGAAATTTCGCGCAAAAACTCATTCTCGGAAATATTTTTTTTTCTAGGATCGTATGACTGTTAGTGATATATGTGCTAAATGTTAGATAAAAATAATTGCTGGAGTTTAGCATACGGTTGGCTTTCTGAAGTACATAAAGTGCATTCTTCGAATTTTACGATGAGTGAATTTATTTATCAAAGTTCTATTAAATTTTATGTGCGAAATTAGATGTTTGGTGCCGAAATGTTCGGAATGTTGGAAAAGGCTTTCGGTGATAAGTTATTCAAAGAGATTCGAGAATGCGTTGACGACGAATCACGTTCAGGACGGCCATCAACATTAACTGATGATGAAAACGTCAAATAAAGTAAAAGAATTGGTGCTTGAGAATCGACGTATAACAGTTAGAGATCTTACTGCCATCGTTGGTATATCGGAAGGATCAGTTAAAACCATTTTGTAAGATCATTTGGGCTTAAGAAAAATTAAAGCTTGATTGGTTTGGAAATTTTCCATTTTATTCCAAACACATCCTCTAACGACTACGAAACAATGCTTTCCGACTTACATATGTCATGACAGGTATTATTACTGGTGATGAGTCATGGATATATACTTACGACCCGGAAACAGATGATTAAACAATCGAATATCGTGGCAAAGGTGAGCCGAAATCAAAAAACCGACGTCAAAGTAGGTCAAAATCAAGGTTATGTCGAAAATTTTCTTTGGCTATCGATGTGTTGTGCACTTTAAATTTCTTCCGTCCGGTCAAACTGTCAACAATGAATACTATTTGAGTGTTAGGCGTAATTTGTGCAAAGATTTTCATGAAAAGAGGCCAGAATTATGGGCCAATAACTTTTGGTCGACCAGAAGATAAGGCTGCAAGCTGGCGTCTGTCTTGAAACAAGCTGACCGATTTGCCAATGTAATTAACTAAATCTTCTCTCCAGCTGGGTTTGTGAGGCTGAGCTTGGGACTCGGCACGCAAAAATGCAATTGCAATGAAAGAAAGACGAAGGCCTGGTATAATGACCTCCCAAAGCGTTAGCGACCACAGTAAACTCACACAGGAAGCCTTGTGGTGAAAGAGAGAAAGAACGGAAAGAAAAAGTACTTGGAAGCCACACACTAGAATCTAAGCATGGAGGACAAGCGCAGATCTTGTCAACAGGTACCACTTTGAAATCCGTAGTCAATTACGAATCAGATTCATTTCTCGACGAACTAAAATTACACTATATGAATCCCTTATCGTTGTCATCCTATAATAAAGCGCTGAACACGCTAATGATCCGAAATGAGAAAGCACTTGGAGCATTTGAGGGAACTGTTTCCAGCAAAGATTTTTGCAGCTGTCGTAAGCCTGTGACCCTGGAATTTCATTTCTGTTTTTCCGGCATCCCTCCCCTCTCCATTGATATATGAACCATCGTTCTAGCTTGTTTAGTTCGCCTGCTGCGTCAAGTTGAGTAGACGTATTGCTCGTCACGAAAATGGAAAAACGAAATCAAAAGCAACGCATCGCGATAAAATTTTGCGCCAGATTGGGCGAAACAGCTTCGGAAACGTACGCTGAAATTGTAAAAGTTTATGGTGATAGTGCTCTTAGTCCGGAAATCAAACGCCAAAGCTCACAATGGTTGTCTCCGCGCGCCCCGCGCCCGAAAAAAGCTCGCATGAGCAAGTCGAAGGTGAAAACGATGATTATTGCCTTTTTTGATAGCCGTGGAATCGTCCACAAAGAATTCGTTCCACCGGGGAAAACTGTGAATCAAGTCTACTATTGCCAAGTCAACAGGGTGCGCTCAGACATCGCCCGTAACTGGATCCTTCATCACGACAACGCGCCGTGCCACACCGCCCTCAGCGTGTCCCAGTATTTGGCCTCTGAAAGGATCGCCGTGTTGCAACAGACGCCGTATTCGCCCGACATGTCACCTTGTGGCTTATTTTTGTTTCCTAAAACATAATCGGTGGTCAAAGGAACCCATTTTGAGTCGATTACGGGCATCCAGGCGGCCGTGACGAGGTTACTCGCGGACATCCCAGTCCGAAGCATGGAAAACGCGTTGGAATCGCTGCCCAAGGGTACTACTTTTAAGGGGATGTTGTAGAATAATTTTCAAATATACGGTTTTTACGGAATCAGTCTCATTACTTAATTGTCATACCTCGTAAGCGCATACAAATTCAACGAATTCGTTGGTTAGGCCTTATCGCATGTATGACAGACGCCGCTTCAACGAAAATCACTTACGACACGAAACTCATAGGTGGATGACGAAAGCAAGGGCGTGACCTCAAAAAGGATAGAGGCAGCTGATAAAGTCGGCCCAGGTCGTTCTAGAAATTGATTTGATTTTGCAAAAATATGGAATAAAACTCTTTAAAACGTTCGAAGAATTTATATTTGAAAACATTTAATAAAATATATAAAACCAATTACGACTCTATACCTACAAGTATATTCACAAAAAAATTGGTTTCCCTTAAACCTTCAAACTATTTTAGGCTCCTAAAATACGTAAAGTTCTAAGCCAATTTTATGATAGTTTTTCGAAGCATACTTTTAAATTCAATGATTGAGTACTTACAAATATTGTTTCTCTTTTGCAGAACATCAAGAATGAAGAGCTTACCTGAAATGAGAAAAAGATAATATATATTAATCCATCGGAAAATATTAATGTGTTGTGATAACATATTAAACGAAATAAAGTCGAAACACAAACAACTTTCAGGCAAAATAATATCTCGCTCACTTTGTTTTGAACTCAATAAATTTCAATTCAATTCAAGCATTTCTCTTGTCTTATTTATCAAATATCTTAAGCTCAAGCAATATAATTGATAAAAAAAAAAACATATTTGAAGATTAATTTCAGCAATTTTTCGTTCGAGCATATCGACCGCAATTTTAGAATATTAACAACAAACAGTTTATGACTTAAGCGTTCAAACAAAAGCAAAAACAAAACCCATATCTATGCCATCATAGGTTGCTATGGCTATCACACCAATTTGCACATTTATGAGTCTTTTAGTAGAAACTAGAGTCTTCGTGCACTGTCCTAAAGTTTTATTAGCGCTGTTAGGGCAATAAACCAACAACGGGCACCCGAAGGAATGATATACTAAAACCTAACTATTTAGGCCAAACAGCAAATATTGCGTGACTGAATTGCTCGCATGCTAAATCAATAAATTAATTATCGCACGATCATAATTATAGGGAGCTTACAAGAGGCAAAAATCAGAGGAAAATAAATGAGAAAGAAAAAGTTACTATCTCTCAAACCGATAAATAATAAGGGACTAGTTCGCATATAAGCAGATAGATGGACATGAATAAATCGACTCAGCTTGTCACGCTAATAATTTATATAACGGGTGATCCAAGTAGAGGTACTTTTTTCAATAGAATTAGTGTCAAGCTGTTATGTTATTTTTGTACAGTATTGTTTGGCATTTCAACATCGAAAGACTTACACGTGCACAGCGTTTACAAATTGTTCAATTTTATTGCGATAATTCATGCTCCGTGAAGAATGTCTTTCGCGCTTCGCTCAAGTTATGGTCAACATAATCGGCCTACTGAGCGTACTATTAGTAACACCAGCACCCATCTTGAGACCCATTATTCATTATTGGATAATATTCGAACGAATAGTCCACGTCCAGTAAGCAGTGAAGAAAATATAGCTGCCGCAGCTGAGAGTGTACACGGCCGTTCGCAAGAACTCGGACCTATTGAACGACTTAGAGCATTTTACTTCGAGACCATAAATTAAAAGCGTAGGAAATACAGCTTGTACAAGAACTAAAGCCGCTCGACCTTTCCAAGCAACATCGCTACGCTCTATGGACTCTTGAAAAGATCCAAGAAGATCCGACGTTTTCGAGCCAAATTTTGTTCAGCGATGAGGCCTATTTATGGCTCAATGGGTATGTAAACAAGTAAAATTGCCGCATTTGGGACGAAGAGCAACCTGAAGAGATCCAAGAGCTGTGTTTCACCAAGAAAACATTAGGTTTTGGTGTGGTTTGTAGGCTGTTGGAATAATCGGTCCATATTTTTTTCAAAAACGATGCCGTTGAGAACGTAACCGTCAATGGCGACCGTTATCCCGCCATGTTAACCGACTATTAGATGCCGGAAATTGAAGCTAGTGATCTCGACGACATTTCGTTGCAACAAGACGGCGCCACTTCCCACACAACGCATCGATCAATGGATTTATTGAGAAAACACTTCGGTGAGCAGGTAATTTCACGTCTTGGGTCATTTGATTGGCCACTAAGATCGTGTGGTATCACACCGTTAGACTTTTTCCTCTGGGAATATGTAAAATATAAAGTCTGAGCGGGCAATCCCACTTCGAAGCAAAACATCACGCCTGTCATTCAGCAGCCGAAATGCTCGAACGAGTCATAGCTAATTTAATTCAAGGGATGGACCATCTGAGAAGTAGCCCCTGCCCTGTTTTTCCTTTTAAAAAAATAGGGAACCTCCAAATGGATCACCCTTTATGTATATACTTTATAGCGGATTGCTAATAAGTAGCTTAAAAAGATCTCATTTTATATGTGTATGAATAGGATATCGATACATTAATAGGCAAACAAAACAATAATAAACAATATTGTCATAAGGAAGAAAAACAAAAACCGATTCAAATAAACAATTAAAATAAATCAAAGCAGGAAGAAGAAAGAAAGATTTATTTAACGGAAATAAGAAACTAAAACAAAAAAAATGAATTGAGGGAAACAGCAGTGATTAGAGTAAAAATATATAAAAACCATATAAAGATATATCGAGTAAAATTATGCCCGACACGCGCCAACAAGACAGCCATCACCGGCTCGTTTATAATAAACACAAAAAACACTTGTCCAAGCATATACATACATACAAGGCTAAGCACACACATGGGAGCAGGCAAGTATATGAAAAAACTGTAAGTAATTTTCTGTGTATTTAACGACTTGAAGGTGCGCCAATGAGGCTACTACACTTTCCGCAATCCGACCGGGCTCCTCATATTCCTCAAACCATTTTTTTTTTTCACCAACACTTTTGGGTATTTATTTGGCAATTCAAAATGCCAGGAAAAGCACGTCATGTCAACTCGTCAAGCTAATGACAATGAAATAGGAAACTTTATGGGCAGTTTTGGCAGAAAAAAGTGAGAAAATTACGACCAACAACAACGAAAACGAGCATAGTAAAAGGAAAGGGGGAAATGACCGGTACACACCTGCAAAAACTGTGTGAAAAAGTATTAATGTAAAAAGCAAGAGATATATGTAAATATTTATTTAAAAAAATCCGTGCGATTAATGAGATAAAATCGGATTGAAAAATTCAATAACAAAGATCGAAAATTACGGAAGAAAACAAAATTATTTAAACAAATAATAACTAACCAAGAGACATAAAAAATGCAGCAATAGGTTAGGTTATCTTAGATATATAGGCTGATTATCCTTCCAGCTAGAGACGCCTGTCAGTTTTGAGGCCCACAATTCCCAGGTATACATCAATAGGTCGTATATTGACAAAACGACTAAGGCCTGTCACAATATTATCAATTTTAGCAATTCGTTGGGTTCTTCGAAAGTGTCGAGATGCTTCAACCTTGGTCTGCCGAAAGATAGACAGTGGAATAATAAGTGTACAGATGCTTCCACCTCATATTCCTCGATGGAACTTTGACATATTGCTCCTCAAAAATATTAAGCCTCTCTAGATGTAGATGTTTCCACCTTATATTCCTCGTTGGAACTTTGATATGTTGCTCCTCAAAAATATTAAGCCTCTCTTTCTACGTGTGTAACAATGGGACAGTATCCAGCCTTTCATTGCGGTTATGTGAACCTTGCGAAGAGCTCGCAGTTCATGCGACCTTTTACTTTTCGCTCTGAGCTAAACTTTGTATACCGACTGTTGTGTTCACGGAAGCTTTGGATGAACAGTGAGTCCCAAAAAAAAACTGGCTAAACTTTCGTCAACATACTGTTATGTTCACGGAAGCTTTGGACGTCTTTCATTGGGCAACAACTATTCAGCTAAACGCCGATTGGACTCATGTTCCATGGATTAAATGGCAAGAAACCCTATCCGTCTTTAAAATTGGTTTTAGGGTAATTGTGAAATTACCTTTGCCCAATTAAGATCTTATCTTCGACTATTTTGCGACTGATTGGACTCATGTTTCATACTAAGTAATATGTATTCTTATTCTCTGCAAGTTCCAAACAAAAAAAACTGGCTGAACTCTTTTCGACTGACTGTTGTGTTCTCGGACGCTCAGGGCCATACCAGATAGCGTCACATTGCGACCAATTACTTCTGAAGAAATAAATTAAATGCCATGTAACGCTGTCCCTATTCTAACTAAATAAGGTTAGTACTTAAAATCAAGGTCAGAGATTTTTTCTTTGTGGGCCGATCTCTCCGTCAGGCATAGACTTTTCAGCCCTTCGAAATATCGATTACAAGCTAATGATACTTATAATTGGTTTTACGATAAATCTGTGATTATCTTCACCCATTTTAGATCTTATCTTTAGGTCGCTGGTTCAGTTCCGGCTCGAAGGACCATGTATAAAATCTCACCTTTTAGGCCACTCACACTTTCCTTTAAAGAAAAACATACAATGTGATTTAGGAAGTTTTCAAAGTATCTTCTGTATGCCAAGAACTTTTACCCACAAAGCCAAACGCCAGCGCATAGACCACACAAATATAATTACAAATTATCGGTCTGTGGAAAGTGTTTACGTAATTTTGTATTAAATGAAGCTATAAGCGAAACTCTCAAACAACCCGTCGGCACTTTTGGCAGTTAGGGAAGAGCTGAGGGAGTTTCTTGCGCTCGATTAATTTCCGCGTTCAATTAAATTTGCAAAATTTCCATTTTTTTGCCAAACAGTTTAAATGCTACGCAGCAATTTTGCAAATGAAAATTAATTATGCAACATATTTCTTGCAATTTTCCGCATCGAAAAAAAATTTATTAGGCATATCGGCAGCCACTAACTGTAAAATATAGAAAACTGTTACGTAAATAGTTGGAAAATGTGGCTTTCCTGTTTTGAGCGCGTATATTTTTATAAAAATTAATTCATTTTATTGTATGTGCATACCACGTGGTATTAAGAAATAATTTAGTTAGTGAAAATTATATTAAGAATGAACAAAAAACGATTTTCATTGCTAACATTAGACTCTTGCAACTTGATTTATTGCATAAAATTAACACCACAATCGCTGAGGATAACCACTCATAATGATATCATATTATTACTCTTCTCTCTACATACATACATACATTCATATGTATGTACCTATTTCGTAGATACCATATACGCCGTGCATTCATTGCCTGCAACACCACACCCATAATTCGCTTGGCTTTGAAAGCATTTCACTGCGAAGTTTCTATTTTCACTTTAATTACGATGAAAATCGAAGATGTTTTGTTTACGTAGGCAAGCAGATACGCCAAATAAACACGTCTACAGTCTACAGCCAACCATAAATGCCTACGAGGAGCCGAAGAGCCGGTGCTATCGCTGCCATCGCCCAATGGCCCTTGAACAAATAAACAATGCAAATGTGTGCATTTTGCGCAAATACTGCAAGAATCTCGCACAAACAAATGCCAACTAACAAATGTGCTAAAGAGCGAATATAAGACAAAAAAGAAAAGCAAAATCAAAAGTTAAAAACAAAAAAAAAAATATGTGGATGAATGGCCGGTCGATAGACGGAAGTAAACTGCAAGCAATGCAAGTACATACGAGTACGTGGTTAGGCGAAGAAAAGACAAGCAGACATGCCAAGAGCAAGAGCGATACCGTAGCGGGCATACAGAGACCCTGTAGGAACTGTCTTTGATTTGAAGGTGCTCAATTTTCGAAATTTCAGACAGCAACAAAGTAGTTTTTTTTTTAATTTTGCACGGAATAAGTGCTTTTGTTTTGCCTTTGATGGTTAGGGACTGTTTTAATGGTTCTAACGCCTCCATGTAAACTCTCTCCCTCTGAGTTCTTGAAACCAGTATTAACACAAACAGCAATGTGACTCGAAATCCTACGCAGAATAACTTTAGCCAACAGATGCAACTTCAGAATAAGTAGGCAATTGAGAAGTAAAGTCCTCTCGCAACGAACAAAGACCAAAATTTGCAAGTCCTCATCATCCCTGTCCTACTGTATGGTGCGGAGGCATGGACAATGACAGTATTTGATGAGTCGGCGTTACGAGAAAGGTTCTATGGAAGATGTATGGTCATTTCCTAATTGACAACGGCGATGGAATGATGAGCTGTATGAGTTATATGACGACATTGAAATAGTTCAACGAATTAAAAGACAGCGACTACACTAGCTAGATCTTGTTGTTCGGATGGATGAAAACACTCCTGCTTTGAGAGTATTCGAAGCAGTACCCGGCGGGGAAAGCAGAGGAAGTGAAGGACCTCCCGTTGGAAAGACCAGGTATTGACCTTATCAAATTAAATAGTTTTCAATACAGGAACTTGGTTTGATCGGACAGTTTGTATGACAGCTATATGATATAGTGGTCTAAATCTGAACAATTTTTTCGAAAATGGTACTGTTTCCTCGGACAGTAATCCGCGCAAATTTCTTGGAGTTTTGTCAAATAAAAAAGTTTTCAGTACAATAACGGCCAGTTTATATGGCAGCTATTTCTAATAACAGTCTGGTAAGCGTAGTAAGGCGCATCTCGGGGATACAAATAAGTCTGCAAAATTTCACATCGATATCTCAAAATCTGAGGGACTACTCGGGTATATACAAACAGAGAGACGGACATAGCTAAATCGGCTCAGCTCGCTATGCTGCCCATTTATAATATCGTTTTCTTCTGGGTATTATAAAGCTCGAGACAAACTTAATATACCCTGTTCTGGCAAAGCTGCTTTCCAATGTTAATAAAAATTATAAGTTCTAACCTACTTTCCTACCTACTTTTAGAATTTCTTGTCTTCGTTGAAATTTCCCTACAGATACTAGTTCGGTTTCGCACATAGCAAACTCTTACGGTATGCAAATGATTTGGTCATTGATCGCGCCCATTTTAAATTTAATTTCAATTTCATTGTTCATTGCACTCGGGCAAAACCAAAAACCGCCCAAAAACAAAAAATGCAAACAAGAAAATCTAAAAAGGCAACGTGAGTGTCGTGTAGCGGTGTAAGGCTGTTGCAAGTGCATGGGATGCCGTAACAAGAATGCTCGTATGTACTATGTAGTACATACTTGTTGAGCATACAATTGTTTCGGCTATGTTGGATACTGAAGAAAAAGCATATTTGCATCCGGTTCTGACACTTGTTCCTTTTCGACGTTGCTGCGGTCAGCTACAAGGCTTTTTATTGTTAAAATCTAGCGAACTAGCTGTTTTCGTTCAGCAACAACTTCGAAAGTGGCGAATCGAACGCGAAACACGCATAAATGAAATAAAAATAGCATACCAGGAATACCCACTATTTTTTGGAAACAAGCGCTCTTGTACTGAATTATAACGTATAGCTGTTATATTGTTTTGAGGCTGTACAGTAATTTAACGAGCACTGAACTGTCGAATCGAACACGCAACTCGCATAAATAAGTTAGTGATAGAGTAGCAGTCATTTTCGCTATTAATTTTATTGAGTAGAACCTGATAGCTTACTATTGCTTTGACCTGTGATTTGACTGCGAAGAGAAGTGCTTATATTTAGTAAGTGACTCAAGTGGCGAATTGAAAGCAGTGCTTTTTTTTGTAACGGTTATATAAAAAACATTTGATTGTTTACCAAAAGCTTTATCATTCCACTTCTATTTTAGTTATCGTCAACAAGCATTTTTTCTAGTTCAAGAACTTTATCAACTTGTTTATGGCAATCAATCAACCCGGTGCTCCAGCAGTCTTTCATGCTTTGTCTCAATTGAAATCAGCAAACTAATAACACAACTTATACAACAAAAATATCAATATATTATATGTTCTAATTAACTGTATTGTTTGTTTTTGGTTTGTTCATTAGCCTCTCAAGTTGAAGTGCTGATAAAATGTGCATACTTTGTTATATATTAGAAGTATATATTTCCTTCGAATAGTTAAATACATTTTGAATTATTTTTAACATTTTCTTTTTTTTTTTTTTTTTGTTTGAATGTTATTAAGTATTATTATTTCATTTTTAACCATTATTATTGCAATTCATGCTAACGTTGCGCAAAAATTCGATAAAGATCTGACTTGGGTAGTTCCGAACTCTCTACGCATGTTGACTGTATTGAATTACACATAAGCTTACGATAATTTATCATATGTGAAATTAATCAAATTTGAAATGAGATACGATCGTTTAAATTTAGTTCGATTTTAGACCCTGTGATGGCGCAGCACTTTAGAAACAAATTAAAATTATTGTAATTATTGAAACTCATTTAAGAATATCTACTTTTGTTCTCACATATATTATTAATCAAATATTACACCATCACGAAATTAATAGGAAGAAATTGCGTGAAGTAAATTTTTTTTTCTTTCAAAAAATTTTTCCGATCTCATTAAAGCAGTTGGTGGCCAATGACTTGAGACTCAGAGATTTCTGATTGATTTAATACGCTTTGGCTATACTTGAGAAATATTTATAGATTTTTTTTTTTGTTTTCTTTCCAAAGGGCTCTATGCAGTAGTCGAAGCGAAATTCCTCACTTGTGGCTCAGTCATAGAACCTAACCTAGCTTTAAAATAGTCAGATGACACAGTTGTCAAAAAGAGATGTTCGAACGGCCACTTCGAGGGCAAATTTTTAGTGTTTCAGGTATATTTTTAGGGTTTTGGGTATTTAAGTTTTTTTTTTTGTATTTTCACGCTTAGAGACGTCTCGCACCGGGATTATAATATTCTTCGAGGGTGCATTTTTTATACTGTGGTATTGGCACTTTGAATTAACACTGTCCAGAGCACCAATCCACTCATGATATGCAGACGGCAAGTCGGCAGACCCTGGGGTTGCAAGCCAGGTATCAACAGGTAGCTGTATACCATGCTCATAAGACCTATAGTCACTTATAGAGCTGTAGCTTGGGCAACGCAGTCTTTAGTAGGTCTTCAACTATCGCAGCTGCTAAGGTTTGCCTGCATTGAGTTTCAGGGGCAATGCACTAACCACAGCATGACTTCAGCTGGAGCTCACACCGCTGCACCTAGTGATCAAACCGATAGCGAAGCATGCCATACTGCTCATGACAGCGGGTAGATATACCACTGATCCATCTTCCAAACTTTACAAAGAAGTTTAGAGTTATTCTTTGCAGTGAGACGGATTGTAGTGATTCAACGCTGGAGGAATGGAAGAATGCTGAACCGTTTATCAGTTTGCAACCGTGTACACCTGATCTGGGTGCCGAGGCATAAAAGGGTAGCCGGCAATGAGCTGGTCGACGAACTAGCCTGCTCTACGGTCAGGATGATGTGGCTAGAACCGTGCATAGCGCTGGGCCGTACACCACAAAGGGTCTATGGGGGCGCTGCAGGCTCATGAAGCACTTGTCCAATATGGGCATAGTGTCTTGCGCAAACTGCCGGTTTTGCGACATGCAACAGGTAACTGCAGAACGCGTGATTCTAGATTGTCCAGCAGTTTGTAGAAACAGGCTCAAGGCTCTAGGTCCACCTACGTGGACAGGGATCACATCACCTTAATCGCGCCTCATTTATTTTCTATCTATTTATTTTTATATAGTACTCCGAAATCACCGCTTACGACAAGTGAGCAGCTTTTTGGGGGTAAAAAAGAACATGAACAAAACTGCTGATCAATGCCTCAATAACTGAGATACATTTCACGTGTATACATACAGCGATGGCTAAATCGAAGAGGCACATCACGCTGATCATATACTACAGGGTAGGCCATTTAAAGTTGACCCATCTGGCAACGCTGTAACTTTTAACAGCGCTGACAAATCGGCTAATGTCATACCGCGTTAGAAGCGTCATTCGAAGACAATTTATACCATGGAACAGTACACTCCAAAAGAACGCGCTGAAATTGTTCAGCTTTATATTCAAAATAACTTTTCAATTGTGTTAACTCAACGTGCGTTTCGCAAAAAAATAAAGTGAAAAGTGCTCCAGTTAAGAACACAATTAAGTCTTTATACGCAAAATTTGTGAACACCGGTAATCTCAGTAATGCCAATCATGCATCCAGACAACGCATTGAGGAGACTCCATCGACATCGAGTTATCGCCGCTCTCAGGAATTAGACATCTCTCGCACCACTCTCCGACGCAAAATTCATAAAGATTTGAAGATGTTTCCATATAAAATTCAAATGTCACAAAAAATAAACCCAGCTGATTATCCGCGACGCCTTAATTTTGGCAAATGGGCCATCGAAATGGCTGAAAACGATTGATATCGAAAAATGGTGATGTTGACTGGCCACCGAGATCACCAGATTTGACGCCACCAGACTTTTATTTGTGGGGTTATTTGAAATCCAAGGTATACGCTAATAAGCCAAAGACCTTAGCTCAACTGAAAGCCAACATTCGACGTGAAACAGCCGCCATATCATCCGAAACATTGGCCAAAGTCATGGAAAATGTCGAAAAAAGAGTGCATTTAGCTGTCAAAGCTAAAGGTGCCCATTTACGCGATCTAATTTTTAAATATTAGCTGAAACAAATCCCCTTGGACCAAAATAAATTATTTTTGAAATGAACAAAAAACATTGTTTTCTTTTGTTCTTTTTTTTTAGAAACAAATGGGTCAACTTTAAATGGCCTACCCTGTATATAGGGTTTCCGACGTTTTCTCCTGGGTGTTACATCTTCGTACCGCACTTAAAATACGATGTTCAGGATATAACAATAGATGGTTCATTTCCTTTTTATTTAGTACATATTTCGGAAATAATTTACTTCGTTAAGTACATTTAAGATTTTTGAACAATAATCGACCAACGAGTGATAATAAAATATGGACCAAACTAAAAATTGAAGTTGAACTAAATCCTCTATAATACATCTGTAGATCCTCTTTGTAAGTAAAAAAAAAATACTTTCTCTTGAGCAAAGTCCCACACCCTTATGGACTAATATGCATACAGAAATTTCCCACTCGTTTACGACTTATTTGCCGTAGACCGGCAATGTTCGTTGGTAACAAAATATACTAATTTTCACGATGACTTAACATTTTAAAACACTCACACTTTTACAAATGGCTAGGCTAGTTAACAGTTATGCATATACCATATCAAACAAAAAATTTTTTTGCTCCTAAAAAATGTTACCGACCAGACAGTAATTTATAATATGCATGTGGCACCACGTCTTTCTTCTGGTTTCTCGCGTGAAAAACTGTGACAAATTTTTTAGCAAAACAAATGCAGTCATAATATTTTTAACAAAAAATATAACAACAACAACAACAATGCATCGTTTAACTTTCACTTCAGACGGCGGTGCGCCTAAACGGCAGCGCCAAGCGTGTGCGCGTCATTGCGCCTGTCAATATGTCGCTCGCGGCATTAAAACTATAATATAAACCAACACCGATACCGAAGATTGGCGTCTCAAGCGGTTGCCAACAACAAGAGCAATAACAACATTACACTGTATATAGTTTTTGCTATTCGACTTGGTTGATTATGGGTTTGAAAGCGCAGCGGTGGCGCGCTCGAAAACGACGCAGAAAATTATTTCCTATTAACGCTGAAAATTTGCTAACAAAGCAAATGTTGTATACAGTTTAAAGTGTGGCAAGGCGGAGGCGTACGCAGCCAGATCGCGCAGTAATGGCCAGAAAATAAGACAATCTGGCAATTTCGCACGCAAACACAGACACATTTGGCGCAGCCGCGGGTTCCGGCCTTAAGGCGGGCTCGGGTAAATGAGTTTGTGTGTGTGTGTGTATGAGTGTTTATATTGCGCCAAAGTGCTTTGAGGGCAGTGAACGAGCCTTGTGTTGCGCATAAACTTGAATGGGATGCGCGCTTTTGGTGCTTTTTATGAATTGGAGGCGTTCAAATTGGCCACATTCGGTGATGCGCTTAACGGTACGTAATGGTAATGACTCCCCACAGAGCAACTTTTATGGTTTGTTGCAAGTTTGCTGTCTGTTTTTGGCAGCTTCAATATGTTTGATGTTTTTAATTTCAGTTTTTAGCGAATTTCGCTGTTTTATTGAAGTGTTGGTGGCAACTGAAAACAGATGTTCAACTGTCAAGCGTCTGGAGCTTAGGTGTGGTGCTTTGTATTTGGTAAAAAAAAAAAGTATTTGAAATAAAAAAAATAAAAGAAAAAAAAGTTAATAAAATAGAATAAAACAACAATAACAACAACAACAAAAAAGTAACAGAACAAAATCAAATACTGTACTTAACCATACAATGACCTAATTTTGATCTGTCGACTTGTAGGGGAGCTATATACTATAGTGGACTGATCTGTATGGTTTGTTCGAATATTAAAGCATTGCCTTGGGTAATAATTCATGCTTAATTTGACGAAGATATCCTAACAAATAAAAAATATTTCCATACAAAACCTAAATTTTCTTCGGCAATTTGTATGGCAGCTATATGCTATAGTCGTGCGATTTGAGAAAATTGTTCATATATTATAGCATTGCTTTGAATAATAATCTGTACGAAATATTATCAGTATATCTTGTCAAATAAAAAAGTTTTCCTACAAGAACTTGATTCCGAACATTCAGTTTGTATGGCCGCTGTATGCTATAGTGGTCCGATCTGGAAAATTTCAGCAGATATTTTTGCGCTTCTTTAGACAATAATCTATGCCAAATTTCATGTAGATATCTTACCAAATATAAAACATTTTCATACAAAAACAAAATTCCGATCCGCCAATTTGTATGGTGACTATATGCTATAGTCGTCCGATCTGAAAAATTTGTTCGTCTATTATAGCATTGCCTTCAATAATAATCTGCATGAAATTTCATTAGTATATATTTTCAAATAAAAAAATGTTCCACATAAGAACTTGATTCCGATCGTTGAGTTTGTATGACAGCTGTATGTTATAGTGCTCCGATCTGAAAAATTTCCACAAATATTATTTAATGGTTTGAGACAATGGACTATTGCCAAATTTCGTGAAGATATCTTGTCAATTATAAAAGATTTTCATACATAAACTAAATTTTCATCGGTCAATTTGTATGGCAGCTATATGCTATAATTGACCGATCTGAGAAATTTCTTCACATATTATAGCATTGCTTTGAATAGTAATCTGTACGAAATTACATCAGCATATCATGTCAAATAAAAAAGTTTTCCATACAAGAACTTAATTTTGGTACAACAGTTTATATGGCAGCTATATGCTATAGCAATCTGATTTGAAAAATATACCCGGAGCATGTAGTGTTGTCTTAAACAATAATCTATGCCACATTTCGTGAAGATATTTCGTCAAATATAAAATATTTTCATACAAAAACTAAATTTATATCGGACAATTTGTATGGTGACTATATACTATAGTGATCCGATCTGCACAATTTTTGCGGAACTTGTAGCAATGGCTATGGAAAATAATCTATGAAAAATTTCAAAAAGATATCTCGACAAATGAAAGATCTTTCCATACAAGCACTTGATCCAGATTGTAGGGAGTAAGAGGGGTTATGAACCAATTTAATACAATTTCACACTCTTGATAGAAGTTCTTATAATATTTCTGTAATGCTAATAAAACACTCGAAATAAAAAATCATAATGGACAACAAGATTACAACAAAATCCGAAAGTGGCCAAGTAAGAATCTTAAACAAAGCAAGGAGTGCACATATTTATTATTTATTTTCGAATAACTACAAGGGCACATACTCGTATGCACACACAATTTCATATTCAAAATTTTATTTTCTCTTTGCTTGCTTTTCTTTTCATTGCTTGCGTCGTTATAATTGATGACACAGCAGGCGAAACGTCAAAACGCCTTTTAGCCGCTTTTGCCAAATATAGCCAAAATGCAGAGGTGGCAGTCGGCAGGCGACGGCGACGGCGATGTACAAACGACAGTGCATACAAAGTTTCGGTTACCAGCCAACTCCACGCTTTCGTCGCGCCGCGCCAAAATTTGTGACGATTGGCTAAGGTCTAACGCTCATCACCAGACCGTCGGCGTGCACATACTCGTATGATGGCTGGCGGTCGTTTGCCGTCACTAGCAGCTACTTTTTTCTGCCGCGCATTTCTGATTTCTGGTTTTGGGCTGTTGCGGAGGCCCGGCTTGTTAGGTACAAGATTATGTCTGAGTCTTTTTTCAATTTTTTTTTTTATATTTACAACAATTTTGCCTTCAAGCCTTATTAATTATTAGCCGTTATTTGCGACAACCAACACAGCTAACCAAAATGACAGCGGAGGCAAACAAGCGGCGACATCAGCTTATCAGGCGACAAGCGCTACAAAATGACTAGGCAAATAATATATGTACATACATACCGTATATACATAAATACATATATATAATATGTTATGAGTATGGTAACGGTGTTACTGAACTTACTCAAGTACTTTAGTGACCGTAGCCGAACGTGGTGAGTACTTTATAACTACTCAATGGAGCTTTACTTGTATTTAAACTTTAAAAAAAGAAGATTCTCATTCGGGATAAGATTATAACTTGCAGAAATACTTGCTTGTTCGATTCGTCACTCTCTAAATGTTGGCGTAGCTTGTATCCAAACTTTCGTATGAAGTAGATTCTCATTCGGGACAAGATCAGAACTTGCAGACCTACTAATTCTAAGTTATTGAAAATACCACATATTAGCTAAAAAACTCCTAATGAAGATCTAACGCGCAGAGAGTTACTCCATCTCAAAATATTTGATAAAAGTTACACTCTCCAATCAAACATACGAGTCTCCCCACAGTAAAGGATTTTCGTAAGTTGCTTGTGCGATTCGTTACTCTCTAAATGTTTGCAAATCGAGGACCACTACTATTTTACCCCGAATAACATCGCTACTATTGATTTTCACAATTTTTTTCTTCAGCAAAACTTTGTCAGAAGTTCTGAGTTTATAGATCTGCTTCCATTCGGCTTTGGACACGAAACTGAAGTTATCTCAAATTAGTTTTGCATATATTTTCCGATAATTTTCCGATAGATATTTGAAGCAAAAATCTTCTATCGAAAGTACACAATATCAACCACATTGACACCGGTGAGTGAGTATCTGCTGATGATGATTCACAACAACACTGGCAATAAAGAAGACTCGTAGGCCGTTTGATGGCTTGCAAGACAACCCAAATGAAAACCACCAAATGCTTATAAGTCAAAGAAACAAAAACAAAACCTCATAAATAAGATAAAATTTGTAAGAAAATGCCAATGAAAATCAGCGCCAGCGACAGGCTGTAAACAGACAACGCCTTAAATGAGGCAAGCGAGCGAGGCGCGTCTCATAAAACTCTTTCGTTGCTGAAAGCAAAGCCCACAAAAGCCGTTGTGTGTGTGTGTTAGTATGTGCGCGAATCGGTATGAAATCTTCATGTGCGCCATATGTTTTCGTACATAAATTACGGCAAAATTATTTTAATCACAAAATAATTGCATTTTCGACATTACGTGTGAGCGTTTAAGTGTTTTGCGGCTGGCTGTTAGAGTGTGTATGTGTGAGTAAATTATTGAGGTTTCGCAATTTTTCACTTGATACCCAACGTGTCACGCATTTCAATTTGAGGTTTTCATTACTTATTGTTGCTGTTATACGAAGAACACAATCAAAAGACGTTCGTTTGGCTTCGATTAACCAAAATTTGGATAGTAGTGAATCGAACAGACAACTGGTATAATATAAATAGGTTGGTATAATTAAATGGGACAAAAAAGGAAGATGAGGTCCATTTGATCCCATTGGTCCCATTGATTACAAAAGAAGTTTGTTTAGGTTAGATACGATAGCTTATCTCGAGTTCGCGATCGGACTACTATATGCAGGGCTTTGTGAAGCCATAAGTAACAGAACTCCTGAACTCGATTGCATACCGTACAAATTCACTCATTCCTATTCCCATCACTTCGGTGGTATATCTGAAAGTGTGAGTATTTAAGATTTGGTCTCGCAAACACGGTAGAATAAAGAAGTGATGATGAGAAGATGTTTCCACCACGTCTTCCTCCATTCAACTAATACCGCTGGTGCTTCATAGGATAGAGTGTCTTAGCTTACAGCAAGGACGCCGATTGGGCAATGACCTGTTAAAACCTCCACAACTATTAAGAGTCCTAATTGAGGACAAAGAGCTCACTGGATCTCTTCGGTGCGATCTTGAGCCAAGAGGATCTTATGACAACGCATGAACCGATGGTAGCTAAGCTACCTCAAAGCGTGGCTATCCAGAAGTACAACACACGAAAAGACGAAAGCACGGACCAGTTCCAATTCTACAGCTTTGCATTCACCTGCGATTCCCATGTGACATGGCACCCATACCAGTTTTATTACAAAGTGACTCGATCGATCTCGAGCCAGGGGGATCTTGCGACAAAGCATGCATGAAACGATGGTAGCCTTGACCAAGCTACCTCTAACTCCAGCTAACCAGAAGTAGAACACACGAAGACATAAAAATACGGAGCAGTTCCACTTCTATGCTTTTGATAACGAGCTTCGGCATTCCTCCACTAGCGCTGAAAGCACGTTTGGTGAACTCAAGGTTAGTATCGCTTCGGTAAAAGAGAGACACACATGATGAAAATATTAAAGGTAGTTTTTGAGTATGTCTTTAATTTAAGAGCAGGGTGCCAACGTTTTGGGAATATAAGAATTCAAGAAAGAAGGATTTGTTAAAGACCCAGGTCTCAATGTTTAATAATAACTTCCGTCCACACCACAAGTTTATGAAGGCATAAAAAATACGCTTTCAAATTAGCCTTAAATCTCAAAAAAGAGATTAAATATCAGAGACTGTTGAATCGAAAATTTCCGAAAATAAATCGCTTATATTGTATTAAAAATTCCAAAGAAATGTATCTACTTATAGGTAATCTCTCTTTTTACAATTATCTCCCGAAGCCCAGGGCAAAATGAAAAATATGATCAAATTCTCAGAGAAATGATCTCGATTATATGTTATTGTTCCAAAAGGCTACATGGTTTGTATAGTCATTAACCTAAAAATGAGAGAACGATGTTTTAAAGGAAAATATTGTTTTTTTCTCCCACATAAGCTCCATCTAGAGTAATGCATTACTTGCAATGGTCATCTAAAATTGTCTAGTTAACGTTAGTACTCAAAGGTAAGGGTTCAACTTTTTTGTGTGTATCACTTTTTTCTTGACGCATGATAAATATTCCAAAAGCTTGTATTGAAACTTTTGAACCTCTCTAAATACCAACAACAAACAATATTTTTCAAATCTTTGAAAGATGGAATACTCCTAGTGTTGATAAATATCTTCAGGGAGAGACTAACTTACAAAGGAACCACACATTTCAAAACCACAGGAGTAGTGAGTTTTAAAAGAAAATTAAAAGAACTTGAAAAAGGCATTAAAAATTTCTGCTCATACCCAAAATTCTCAGCTCTTTATTATTTATTTCATATGAATATTTATAGTCGAAATGAATCAATGAGAAATGGTGAAACTAAGTCTTCAATATTTTTTCGTCTTCTTCTCAAACCGTTTTTGCTGCGGCCTACAAGACAGAAACTCGAAATCGGCGTTTAGTAATAATCGCAAAAATATTCCAAAATTATGAACGAACATTAAGTGATTTTTATTATCACTTTCAAATTCCAGCGATTTGCCACTACAAGCCAAACAAAATTTTAGCAGCAGACTACTGAATCACTTGTTGGAGCCATCAATTTCAATGCACCTTCACATATTTTCCCAAAAATAGACGCTTCGCATATAAAATATAAATTGGCCGTCCGGCTTGGTGAAGATCTTCAAGCAAATGAAGCATCGTTGTCGTCAGACCAATGGCTAGGAGTTAGACGGCGTCAGCGCTGACATGATGTGATGAGACGCCACAGGTCTAATGTATTGTATGTATTAAGGAATTAGCATAAATTAGTGATATTTACGGCTTATAAATTTATATGTACATATGTGTCAATTTGTGCTTTTCGCTGCAGTAACCAGCATAATGGCGGTTCTAAGCGCGTTTTGTAGCAAATTTATCGCTACAATTTGTAAACAACATTTCAATAATGGCCATTGATGTGAGCGACGACTGCATATTGCTCCATTCATTTAACGATACGAGTACGGCTATGCGCTGCGCCGTATATGCATTTATGTGTGAATGTCTGCCATTATAGTAAAACTACTTTATTTGCAGCATTGTTGGCGCGGATTCGTTGTATTTCGCTTTGTATAAGGAGATTCTAGTGCGGCATCACATATTGTTGCAGCAGCGCTGTTGTCTGACAGCGTGCGGCATTGTGTGGCTGTCAATGCGGGCATAAATTACCAACCTAATTGGCTATATAGGCCATTAAGCAACGCTTATTCGGGCAGATAGTGCATTTATTTCTATTTAAATATCGATTATTTTTCAAAAACGCGCGCAAATATATAAACTAGCGGCACGTGACAATAAGGAAAAACTAAAGAGATGCAGAAAATAATTGCTATTGAATTTATAAATATCTAACTGTTGATGAGTAAGAGCCGCTTGAAGGTTAATTGGTAGGAAAACTTTCATTATAGAAATGACAACAAAGATTTGTCATTAGTGGAGACACTTACAAAGCTAACAGTAAACATAATCACCGTTATTTGCTAAGCGAGTGGCAAAAGAACACTCGCTAAAATAGCAATGTATAAAAAATACGACAAAAAGTAATTTTTCCACCTTCAGGAATATTACTTAAAACACAAGAGCTTTCTAATCTGGAATTGAAAGGTGTTATAAAACATATTGGGGAAGCTTTAATATTCAATAAAGAAATATCACCGTCCAAACTATCTGAAAACAATAACAATAAACAAATTGAACATATTTTTAATCATGAAAGTGTTTTTTCGTCATTAAGTAATATAAACTTATGTTAGGTTAGGACTGATCTAGAGAGATCGTACGTGGACTACTATGTGTAATCCTTTGTGAAGCCAAAGAAAAGAAGAACTCCTGCGTTCGAACTTAGAAATTAGCAAAACGCTTAGTAGCCAATACAAATTTGAACAGGCGTTTAATTTCCATTCCCACCAGTTCGATGGGATGTTTGGAGGTATGTGCCCCAAGTCTTGACCTCCCAAACGAGGGATAGTCAAGAAGCAAGTGCTGAGTTGTATCCACCTCATCTTCTTCCATACAGCTTCTGCAGTTGGCGTCTGGTAAGATTCCCAACTTTACAGCATGGACGCCAATTAGGCAATGGGCTGTTAAAAGCGCCACAACTAGAGAGGGGCTAGCGTTACAGGGGGGTTAATACTCTTGACCAACACTGAACGCCCTATTAATGAGTTCAACGTTAGTATCGACGTTCTGCTATCTTAGTGGATGGTCACTTCTCTGAAATAGACTGATCTCCGGAGCAGTAAATCTACTGCTACCTTAATGGCTACAACTTGGAAGACACTGCAATAGTCAGGAAGTCTGAAGCTGGAGTTGATAGAGAGCTCCTGACAAAAACCCCTCCACCAACCTTCCCCAAAGCTTTAACCCATCCATAAAGGAGCCTACTGCCCCACTCCTCCAACGGTTTCTTCCCACCCACAACTCTATTGTCGGTATATGGTTCGGTTTGGCGACTCCGTAATCCAAGTGATCCGGTATGTAGTGAAAATGTGTGAGGATTTTCGAGTGTTCCGACACGTTTTCTTTAATGAACCCAGATTATCTGAGTCTGATAGCAACTTTCGCGGCCATCCACCTTCCATCACTGTTTCCGGGCACTATCTGCAAGATGGAGTTAAGTGCTATGGTTAGGGTGAACACCTTAGTGCACTACACAACTTGATGAGCCTCGCCCGTTGAATGCTCTCGAGTTTCTTTGCAATTGTGGTCTCATTTAGAGCCCTCAACCACATATATATATATAACGGGCTTGACACATACACTTATTCATTAAAAAAATCGCTTTTATGAATTTTTTTTTTTGCAAAGACAGATTTTTTAATAATCAAACACTACATATACATTCAAAAATGTAAATTTTTTGGTTTAAATATGATATTTTTTAATAATCTACAGAAAATTAGATCGTTAAGTCATGTGGTTCTGGAGAAACCTTACTCACTGCAAAGGCACTGTTTGGAAAACATCAAAAACATTTTTTACCGAATTAACCTTTTTTTTTACCGATTTTCTGAAAAACATATTCATCATACTCATCATATAGAGTTTGGTTTATGTTCGTCGAGAGAAGACTTTACTTCTCAATTGCCTTCACGAGTACTTGATACGAGCTCAACTTTGCATAACCAAATCACAAAACTCAATCAAATCTATTAAATTGTTAACCAAATAACTTAATTATAACTCCACTGAATCATAATTAGGTATAAATCCCACCTGCCACAATTTACGAAGAAAACTGGCAACAACGCACAAATCAACGCATTAGCAGTCAATCACGAGTTATTCCCCATAAAAATGAGTTTCAAAATACAGCAACAAAATGCCAAATCACTGCCAAATATTTAATTAACAAAATGGCTTGAGAAAATTTGCGTTAATTGACTAGCTCTAAGCTTCCGGTATTTTCGTTGAAATTAACTTAAAACCATAAAAATTGTGCAGAGCAAGATTTGAAACAATTATTCTTTTTTGTGTAGCTATTTCTTAAAAAGCGAAAAAGTAATTTAGCAAACAAAGTAAGAGGGGCTTGCTTATTAACTATGAAGAATTGTCGATTTTTGGACACAAGAAAAGACAATTACAAAAAAGCGCTCAAGGTTAAGTCAGTGGATATGTATTTATGTGTGCTTAAGCAAAGTAAGTTCGAATGGTTAAATAAATTGGCAGAGCTTTAAATATGCAGAAGAGAATATGAATATGTGACTTCATTATTATTTTTGTTATAAACATTCAAAGTGACGTAGAATTTCAAAAAAATAATACTTCATACACGAAGTTAGAACCAAATACAGAAACTGACATCATTCATACGGATACTTATTTATTTTAACTAATTCTATCTATTAATTAGTTAGTTAAGACATAAGGTTTATGTATGTAAACTCACAGCAAGCGATGGACTCTGATCTTTTAGCTTGTTTTAAGTTTTTGAAAAACAGAAATGTTGCACAACTGAATAAAGAACATCAGGAAATAATTTAATATTATGACTGTCTTTCTAAAGAGATGGCAATTTACAATTTTCCGAAAATAAGTTGGAAAGCTATTGAGAGTCTTCTTCAATATATATCATAGATTTGAAGTGTAAACAAAAAAAGTGTTTTTCACTCTAATACTTATATATACATCGTACAAAAGAACGAAGCCGCCCATTCGACATAGCTTCACTCTATGGCTCTTGAAAAGTTCCAAGAAGATCCGATGTTTTCGACGTTAGACTGGTTAAGCTGAAAATCAATATTTGGCGCGTTAATAATGATACAGTTTAAGTCAGAAAAGTGGTACGAAATTGTATCAACTTGATGGCAATTTGTTTTTATCGAAGTGTGGAAACATGTTCGAAATGCTGTTCAAACACTAGATATTATGAGGTTTGACAATTAAGTAATGAGACTGATTTTATTTACGCGCTTGTGGTAAACCTGTGACCTTGTTCCCTTTCTCTTTTTCCGGTATCCCCCCCCTCTCCATTGACATATGTACCATCGCTCTAGCTTGTTTAGTTCGCCTGTTGCGTCAAGTTGAGTAGACGTGTGTTTGTAGTGCTCGTCACGAAAATGGAAAAACGAAATCAAGAGCAACGCGTCGCGATAAAATTTTGGGCCAGATTGGACGAAATAGCTTCGGAAACATACGCTAAAATTGTCAGAGTGTATGATGATAGTGCTCTTAGTCCTGCCCAGGCTCACAATGGTGTCTCTGCGCGCCCCCCGCCCGAAAAAAGCGAAGCATGAGCAAGTCGAAGGTGAAAACGATGATGATTGCCTTTTTTGATAGCCGTGGAATCGTCCACAAAGAATTCGTTCACAGGGTAAAACTGTGAATCAAGTCTACTATTGCCAAGTACTCGAAAAATTGCGAAAACGAGTCAACAGGGTGCGCCCAGACATCGCTCGTAACTGGATCCTTCATCACGACAACGCGCCGTGCCACACCGCCCTGAGTGCGTCCCAGTATTTGGCCTCTAAAGGGATCGCCGTGTTGCAACAGCCGCCTTATTCGCTCGACATGTCACCCTGTGACTTTTTTTGTTTCCTAAAACAAAATCGGTGGTCAAAGGAACCCATTTTGAGTCGATTACGGACATCCAGGCGGCCGTGACGAGGGTACTCGCGGACATCCCAGTCGAAACGTTCCAGAAATGTTACGAAGCATGGAAAACACGCTGAAATCGCTGCCCAAGGGGAATACTTTGATGGGGATGGCAGAGTTGTAGAATAATTTTCAAATATACGGTTTTTATGGAATCAGTCTCATTACTTAATTGTCATACCTCGTATGAAATTTCCGAACAGATAACCTCAATAATGATGTTTGATAATTTTTTCTATAAAATCCAAATTCTTGACTAAAATAAATCTTGATCCAAAAAAATATAGGAAAAAATATCAATCTTAAACTCAGTCCATTATTTGTGCCTTCCTTTGCATATGTGAACAATGAAATACAAACCAGGTCAACTTTAAGACAAAAGCAATGCACGAAAAAATATTGAACAATAAAATAATTAAAGTTTGTGCTCATTTCTTTGGCATAGCCGCAAAATTTCACAACTTTCTTTACAGCACATACCATTTTTTGGCACCTCAAAAATATTTTTTTGTTTTTTGCTTTTAATTATGCATACATACATACATACGTATGTACGCACATCATAAAAGTTACACAAAAAATATTAAATTTTGTTGCTTTTTGATGAACGCTAATAAAAATGTAATTCGCCGTTTATGCTTTTCACCTTCGCGCTCAGCATGGACATGCGCTAACTGGGCATGCGCAGCGTACTTACAATGCGCAACAAATTGCAAATTTCGCTTGCGCAGCGGAAGAGAGTGAGCGACGGCATGCTACTTATGAGTACGCGTTTAGGGTGTTTGGCTACCGCAAATACTTTGTATTATTAGCAAAGTAATTAATTTTAATTAACACAAAAGTATGCGCAAACAAGCTACAACTTATGACTATGTGTACATAATATGCAAGCCAAGCTCATTGAAAGCTTTGTTGGCATTTGCATTCAACTAAGCATGTGTGTGTGTGTGTGTGTGTGTGTATGGACTTCATTGAAAAAATTTTGCAGCGCTTCAGAGAGAAATGAAATTGAAATTAATAATTACTAGTTGTGGCAGTCCGTGGAATATTTGCACGCTAAATTGGCTTTTAACTGGCAGGCAAACACAAACAAACACACAGAGATATACAAACATACATATGTACATAAATGTTTAGTTATAAAGTGGCACTGACGAATAGCACGGTAAACGAATGTATGCAATTCTCGTGAGACGCACCGCAAGCGACGGCAGGCCTTGACTTGTGCGCCTGTTGCGCTGTTAAATAAATATATAAACTTATATATAAACTTATATATATGTAAGTATGTATGTTTGCATAAAAAACTACAAAAATTGCAAAAAAGGTAGCAAAAAAATCGAAGGCATCAATAACTGAAAAATACAAATCGAAAAGAAGAAAAAGTTTAACCGAAGCTATAATACCCTTAGTCACTTTGTATGGCAGCTATATGCTATAGTGGTCCGTTCCGAAAAATTTCTTGGGGGATTATAGCGAAGCCTTAAGCATTGAATTATGCCGAAATTCGTAAAGTTATCTTGTCAAATAAAAAGTTTTTCTTACAAAGACTTAATTTTGATCGATCAGTTTGTATGACAGCTATATGCTATATTGGTTCGATTTGATGGATTTCTGCAGAAATTATAGAGAAGCTGCAAGCATGAAATTATGGCGAATTTCATGAAGATATCTTGTAAAATAAAAAAGTTTTCCCTACAAGGACTTGATTTTGATTTTTCAGTTTGTATGGCAACTATATGCTATAGTGGTCCGTTCTGAAAAATTTCTTAGGAGATTATAGCGAAGTCTTGAGCATTGAATTATGCCGAAATTCGTAAAGTTATCTTGTCAAATAAAAAGTTTTTCTTACAAAGACTTAATTTTGATCGATCAGTTTGTATGACAGCTATATGCTATATTGGTTCGATTTGATGGATTTCTGCAGAAATTATAGAGAAGCTGCAAGCATGAAATTATGGCGAATTTCATGAAGATATCTTGTCAAATAAAAAAGTTCTTCATACAAGGGTTGGATTTTGATATTTCTGTTTGTATGGCAGCTATATGCTATTTTGGTTCAATCTGAACAATTTCTTAGGGGATTATGGCGAAGCATTGAATTATACCGAATTTCGTGAAGATATCTTGTCAAATAAAAAAGTTTTTCTTACAAAAAATTGATTTTTATTTATCAGTTTGTATGGCAGCTATATGCAATATTGGTTCGATTTGATGGATTTCTGCAGAAATTATAGAGAAGCTGCAAGCATGAAATTATGGCGAATTTCATGAAGATATCTTGTAAAATAAAAAAGTTTTCCCTACAAGGACTTGATTTTGATTTTTCAGTTTGTATGGCAACTATATGCTATAGTGGTCCGTTCCGAAAAATTTCTTGGGGGATTATAGCGAAGCCTTAAGCATTGAATTATACCGAATTTTGTAAAGATATCTTGTCAAATAAAAAAGTTTTTCCTACAAAGCCTTAATTGTGACCGGTCAGTTTGTGTGACAGCTATATGCTATATGGATCCGATCTTAACAATTTCTTCGGGGATTATAGCGTTGTCTTAGACATTAATCTATGCCAAATTTTGTAAAGATATCTTGCCAAATAAAAATGATTTCCATACAAGAACTTGAATTTGATCGTTCAGTTTGCATGACAACTACACTACGGGTCCGATACCGGCAGTTCCGACAAGTGAGCAGTTTCTCTATTTATTTCAATTTGTTGGTTGTCAAATTTCGGTAAAAAAAAAAACTTTTTTAACTGTCTTTATACAAAGCCACTCTGACAGCCAAATCAAATCAAATGAAATCTGTGCTTAGTTGGCGGGCTCATTTTGTTTGCTGTTATTTCTGTGATTTTTGCAACAACAAAAGTTCAAACATTCACGCGCGCATACATTTGTCATTCACGTGTTTTTTGTTGTTTTAATTGCTTATAAAACGTTTTGCTTTTGTTTCCTCCTCTAAAGAGCTTAGCCATTGTTTTTGCTTATGAAACAAAGTTAAAAGCGTTTGTTGCCGACGTCGCTTGTTTTTGTTGTTGTTGTTGTGGTAGCAGTTGTGACTTTTTTAGGTTTCAATTTTGCAATGAACTGAAAACGCTAAATTAGTCATCGCTTTGAACTCAATTCGACAATTGCATACATTGTTGCTGTGTTTATTTGTATGTATGTATGTGTGTGAGACGATATTGAAAACTGTAAAACAGCGAACAAAAGTTGTTGGACTTGTTAGAATGTAAAAAGTATTTAAAAATGATTTATATGCGTGTTTTGTCTTCCGATAAATGGACAAATGGTGGGATCAATCTTTTATGCGATACTGAACGTCTAATGGATCTTTAAGAGGAATGGGTTTCAAAGTCCAATTTTTTGTTAAAAAAAGTCACTATTTTTTATTTTTCATACGTTAAATTGAAATGATGGCAACTCTACATCAAATCATTTTCAGCTTCATTATGCCCATGTTGTAATAATTTAACTTATTTAATTTAATTAGATTTTTAATTATTTTATTTAAACATGTGGTAGCATTAATCTTAATCAGTAAACATTTGTAGTTTTATGTCCACCGACCCTTTATAATATTACCTTATTTTTAATTTTTTTGTAATGTTAATCCTTTTAAATAGCTAAAAGTTTAAATTATAACTTATGTAAACAGGTGGCAACCTTATTCAAAAAATATTTTTAATGATTTATTTTTAAATTGTTAGTTGCAATAATAATCCCTTTAACTGAAGAATTCAATTATAAATTGTAAACAGGTGGCAACCTTATTCAAAAAAATATTTTTAATAATTTAGAAATGTTTGCATTTGTAGTGTTCTTGCCTTAAAACTATATTTTAAGTTAAAATTTTCAAATAGGTGGCAGCTTCCTATAGTGAAAATTATTTTTGCTTACGTTTTAAAAAATGGCAACCCCCACTAAAAAAAGTACTTTTGAATATTTATAAATCTCCAATTGTTTTTACTAAAAAAAAATCAGAATGGTGGCAAGGTCCCCACCATACATTTTGTTATGTCTAAACCATCACACACATAGCAAATTTAATATTTATTTTAAATCAGAAAGGATTTAATATTTTCAAATATTTAATATTAGTCGCTATATAAAAAATGTATGGCCAAAAGTTCAAAATTCCTTTGAGCTTTCATAACAGACTACACCCACACTTATTGCTATATAAATAATGGTGTGTATGCATATAAATTTTTAGTTGGCGTACAGCATTTTCATATTTATTTAACGGCAAAGCATTTTGCCTACGGAAACGTGCACAGCAGCGGCGTCCCCGTGGGGCCCTTGAAAACGTGCGCAGCGTGCGCTCTGGCCGGAACGGCTGCTACTTATCGGCGCGCTGATGGCAATCGATGAAGCGATGCGGTGCAACAAAAGCGCTCCAAAGTGCACGTAGGCACAATTAGCTGCTGCACAGCGGCACAACGGCACCGCCGCCACATGAGCAACACCAACAAGAACAACAAAATACAATAGGAGTATCAGCAGCGGGGCATCTGGAAAGCTTCAAGGAATGCCAAGGCATCGAGACAAGCGAGCGAGCAGCGGATGCCTGACACCGACGCTTTACACTTCGATTAACCGCAATTTTATTTATTTATATATTTATTGAAACAAAAAGCCTAACCGCCTACCCGCCTGACTTGCTGCCTGCTTTCTTGCCTGAGGAGCTTCACACGCGCACGCGCTTTTATTTATGCGACTTTTTTCACTTTTGGTTTATTTGTTTGCTTTCGTTTGGCTTTTTCGCCGTAAGTGGCTGATGCAGTTGTGAGTTGTTGTTGCTGTTGGCCACTTGAGGGAGCTTGCCCGTTGAGTTGAACTTGTGCGTGTGTTTGTTTAGAAATCAAATTCTTTCAATCAATTCAATTGAAGACAATGACCTTTTAACAAATTTGTGCTTGTTTTACAAGCGTCTTCCTTTGGTTTTGCTTTTTTGCCTTCCATTGATTTATTTGCCTGCTTGCCAGTAAGTTTATTAGCATGTTTAGGCTATTTTACATGCAGCAGTGCTTTGTTATTGTAAATTTATGTAAATATACTCGTATTTTATTATTTTATTTTCGCTTGAAGTGAATTTAAGGTCCTAAAGATATGTTTCGATGGATTGAAAATTGATAAAAGTTTTTTCTGTACTCTCTGTTAAAGTCTCGAAGCGTTCGGCTGCCAGCTGTTGTTTCACACTAATATTATCTAGTAAATTAGATACCAAATTCGGTTATTATAACAACTTTATACCCTGATAAGGATTTATTAAGTTTGCCACGAAGCTTGTCAGAAGTAAACGTCAGAAATGACATAAAGTATATATAGAACGATTTGCACCTCGTTAAGGGGTCGAACTATTGCACTCTCGAGCTCTCTCAAGTATCTAGAGATTGTCCTAGATAAAAAACTAAGTTGGAGAATACACATTGAAACTAGGGTTTTCAAAGCTCTTCCAATCTAGAACTACCGCAGAGAATCCCTAATTGCTTTTCCAATCTAGAACTCCCGCAGAAAACCCATAGTTTAAAGTGTTGTTTTGCGAGGTCTTTACATAATCTATGAGGTCTACAAAAGTGTTATCCGACCCATAGAAATATATGACGCGGTAGTGTGTTGGATGGCATATCGTAAAACGAAACGCTGAAACGGGCCTGTTTGCTGGAGATTACGCGCGGTCATGCTCGATACCCTGCTAATGCATATTAAAGTGAAGTATGATGCAGTGCTAACGGTCCATCGACTTATATTTTCAGGCCATGGTAGTATACTAGACGAAGTAGGGCTTAACCGGCATTGAGATAGAGTATATGAGATCCATGAAATATTAGACACAACGTGTTCATTCCCTAGTGGTGAAGAAGTTTTAAACCAAAATGATTCGAAAACAACAACTGCTAAATGGGCTTCTGCTCTAACAAATAGGTCAATAAACCTTCTAGTGGACACCTAAGTGATATTTAAAGCTTTCCGTAGCACCAATATTAAGACTCAAGTGTTTAGTTATGCAAGGAGGCAATTACTAGACTCTCAGTGGATAACTCGGTATATCTTCTGGGTACCTAGTCACATGGTATACTAAGAATAAACGATAGGAAACGATAAGGTAGACCTTGTCCCGCTCGGGCGTAGCCATGAACATGATTCTTCTAAGCTGTCTTAGACTATTCAGCTCAAGGTTTTTGAAGCAATGGATCCTAGAGGAATATTTCAGGTCTTGGAACACTAGCCAAAAAGCATCCCAGAAATGGCTATGAGGACCAAAAATTGTATATAGATAGATGATCAGCATGGCGAGCTGAGTCGATTTAGTCAGGTCCATTTCCCTTTCGAAATGTGAACTAGTTCATCAGTTTTTGATCAATTTGAAATTTGGCATACGTAGTATACGTTCCCTTCTGATTTTTCGGATTCGCCCACATCAGAACTCTGTGCAAGAACTCGACCTTCTCAAACGACATATCATCGTTCGATGGGCTCTTGAAAAGTTTCTAGAAGATCCGACCTTTTCGAGCTAAATTTTGTTTAGCGATGA
Source organism: Bactrocera dorsalis (assembly GCF_023373825.1). Lineage (NCBI taxonomy): Eukaryota > Metazoa > Arthropoda > Insecta > Diptera > Tephritidae > Bactrocera > Bactrocera dorsalis. The sequence continues at coordinate 26,922,221 of NC_064304.1, read as the reverse complement.
GCTCATTTTTAGCTCGATGCATATCGTAAACAAACAAAATTGTCGCATTTGATACGAAGAGCAACCTGAAGAGATTCAAGAGCTGCCGTTTTATTCCGAAAAACAACGGCTTGTTGCGGTTTGTGGGTCAGTGGAACTATCGGTTCATATTTAAAAATTATGCCGTTGAGAACGTAACCGTCAATGGTGAAAGTTATCGCGCCCTGATAACCGACTATTTAATGGCTGAAATTGAAGTTCGTGATCTCGGCAACATTGGGTTTCAACAAGATGGTGTCACTTCCCACACATCGCATAAATCAATGGATTTATTGAGACAACACTTGAGCAGATAATTTCACGTTTTGGCCCGGTCGATTGGTCACCAAGATATGTGTGTGTGATATCACATCGTTAGACTTTTTCCTGTGGAGATATCTAAAGTCTAAAGTCTACACGGACAATCCCACTTCGATTCAGGCGTGTCATTCGCCAGTTACCAGTCAAAATGCTCGAACGAATCATCGAGAAGTGAACTCAACGGATGAAACATCTGAGAGGAAGACGCGGCCAATATGTGAAAGAGATAATCTCCTAAAAATAAATGTCAAAGAATGTTCTTTCGAAATATAATAAACATTCCGCATTCAATTTGAAATTACTTCGTTTTTTTTCTTAAAAAAAAAAAAAGTAGGAAACCTCGTAATTGATCACCATTTATAACTTTTTCTCAAGTACCATTTGTAAGAGAAAATTTCAATTAAATAAAATTTATAAATTTGTAATTGTTGTGTAATTTACAATTGTTATTGTTGCTGCGCTGTAATAAACACACTAACATGTGTGTATATACATATGTATGTGTGCGGCCCTGCAATTTTATGAATTTGTTTTTACTAGAAGGCAACGTGTTTCACAGCCAGTTAATTACTCAATTAAACTACGCTTGTGCACTTCAATCATTGCGGCTATTAATATGTCAGTACGACAAACAACAACAATTACCGCTATTTAGCATTATGGCGCACGTTAATCTTACGACGCGTCAGCACCAAAGCCAGCAATAGCACAAGCTTTATTTATAGCGATTGAATAGCGAGCTTAAAGCAAACGGTAGTGCAATTGTGAAAATGTGCAATAAAATTAATGCGAAAACTATAAAGTAAAGGAAAAACAATATAGTAAAGCAGAAACAAAAACAAAAAATATATAAATAACAAAAACAACATACGATGTGTTAAGAAAAATTTCAAACGCGCACATTATAAATATTAATGAAAAGCGCAAAATCACGCCACACACGTGATGCAGCCGCTTTAGTTCCTTCTAGCAACTAGCTAAGCCGCGCGGCTTTCGCTGTTGCACCGCTCAAGTTGCATTACAAATAAATTCCTTTCTCAATGTTAGTAATTTTTTCTCAACTTTTGCAATATGTTTGTATGCGTTTGCCACATTTCAAGCTAATTAAACACGCTCACTGCTTATTAAGTAGAATGCGCCAATGCAAATGAAAATGCAGCGGCTGCAGAGAAAATGTTGCAATGCCAAATGCCATTTGTTGAGCAAAAAGAAAAAGTGTTAACAAATTCACAATTCAATTCAGCTCAACGTCATTCGGGTCACGTGAGCTGAGGCGGCAAAGTTCACATGCGAGTGAGGTTATAAAGAACCAAAAGAAAGTAAAGCGACTGGAGGAGGTTAGGCGGTCACGAAGCGAAATATGGCGTACATACATACATACATAATTCAATTCAATATAAAAACATATTTTTTTTTGCCAAGTGAACAAAGTCTGACTTACTTGCGAAACGAGAAAAAATATTTGTTTTTTTGAAATTATTGGAAAAGTTGTGTGATATTTGAACGTTTTCGAGGCATCGCTGTACAAAATGGTTGTACTATCTCTTTGCAGTGAATATTCCTTCTTAATACTACCATTTTGGTAATGCTATCCCTTGGGAGAAAGGTCAGTGGTATTTCATCACTTAGGGCCTTCATTTTGTTAAGATTACCAACCCTCTGACAAACCTCTCTACTGGCATTTGAAGCAAAGTATGTTTAGCTACCTGATTGATCACTAGCTGAAGCGATATAAGCTCCAGCATGACTTCCAGTGCTGCCGTCGGACACGTTTTCCTTTTTCTTTGCAGTTTCAATAGTTCTACCGAAATCTGTGATGCGTTCGAAACGCAAACCACCGTCCAATGCGTAATAATCGGCCTCACGATTACCGTGTATATCCTTCTGATAATCTTAGACTTGTAGTCCCAGGATCGTGCCGGAAGATCGATTGCACACCATGAGTGCTTTTGTAACATTGATAATAGTCAAACCCACATGCTGATTCCACAAAAGAGTGGAGTCCAAAATGAGACACAGATATTTGACCTCATAAGTTATCTCTAACTCTCTGTCTGAAGCCGGGATGGACCTTCTTTTAGTGAACGAGTCAGGTAGGCACTTGATGTGCCATTTAGATACACTGTTCGTAGAACCTGTATCTGCTATTAGGTTTCACTTTCTCTCTCAAACCATTTTGAGGTTTCGATGAAACTACTTATGTCCAATAAGCTTTTAGTGGAAATCCATTCAAGGTTTGGTGCTTGATGGATTCCAAGTGTTTTGTGTCGGATATGTGCTAGAGCTGGGAATTCGCAGAGAAGGTGGAAGATTGTTTCCTTGTTCGCTGCTACTTCGCAGCCACGGCAGATGTCGTTGTAGGGCATACCCATTTTGGATGCATGTCCCCCAAATGGCCAGTGCTCTGTTGTGGTAGCTGTTACTCTATAAATACTTTTTCTTGACCTATTTAATAAGTCGTTGGTTCTTTTCCTGTCATATGTTGGCCATAATTGCTTAGTTATGACGCATTTTGTAATGTTTTTCCACCTGTTGTTTGCAATTTGTTGAAATTGATCTCTCCTTTTATCGATCCTAGCGGGCTTGGTATTAGCTCCGCCTCGGATTCATTGAGGAAAACTCCTGCCTTTGCCAACTCGTCTGCTTTTTCGTTACCGAAAATGTTCCTGTGGCCAGGAACCCAGATCAAGTTAAGTTGGAGCTTGTCTTTTATTGAGCTTAGTGCTCTCTTGCAGTTGTGGACTATGCTGGAATTTGTCTTGGGTGAAGACAATGCCAGGAGGGCCGCCTGGCTATCCGTAACTATAGTTGCTTTATGTATATTCTCGTGCTTTTCTAATAGAACTTCGCAGGATTTTTCTATGCCTAGTATTTCTGCTTGGAAGATGCTAGCCGAGTTCGGTAGACGTATAGAGAGATATGCCTAGATCAGCGGAGAATACCCCCGTGCTTACTCCGCAGTCCATTTTGGTGAATGAGTCAAGTATCGCATATCTTTTACACTGGATTCCATTGTTGGTTAATAGTTCGAGAATGTAACCCACGACTATGCTCTATAATAAGGGGTTGAACATGACTTTTATTTGGCAACTGCTAGTTGTGACCGATGAAGGCCTTTGTGAACATTCAGGACTGTACAATTTCCAGGATATCCGCTTGAGAGATGTGGAAATGTTTGCCAAGTACCCGGATTATTGAATTGAGTTGGACCAAGAGGTTTCTAAATATGAAATTTAGATATTTTATCTTTACTGTAGACTCCAAAGGGTTGTAAGATCTTGGAAACTTTAAAAGTACACTTTTCTTATTAGAAATATTTGTAATATTGGACACATTGTGTACGTTGAATATCAGAGGCTGTATGAATAAGATATCTCACAGTTAACCTTAGGATAGTTCGGATATGCATTTCGAGGGCACCGGGTTCTAGGAAATCCGTGTCAATAGATTTTATTTATATAAATGACAGTATTTGAGATGTTAGCCTCAACCATCAACCATTCATTGCCAAGGAATATCATACAAAAACCAATAAAGCTTCAATTCGTTAGAAATTATTGACATTTGGTTATATTCTTTATGAAAGACAATTTGGTATGGTTTAAACAAATACAATTTTAAAGGTTCTGACATCCAGGGTTAGTTCAAAAGTTGGCGATTTCCTCTTACAGAAAATAGTCGCAATGAACCAAATAAGACACGGTGAATCAAATGTTGAAACAGATAACCGAAAGTCGGAAATTCACTGCAGTTGTTGTAAAATCATGTAACATTGTGGATTAACAGGAGAAAGGCGCGCACAAATATGAGCATGTAATAAAGTTATGAGCGCATGCGGCGGCGACAAGCCTTACAATATGTGCATACATATCTACATGTAGGACAATAAATTGAAAACAATGAGTCAGATAGAAAGATAAGACACAGCTTAGATACTAATGTCGTATGGCGAAGAAAATCAGGCATTTCGAGCGGTATTATGTATAGATGTTAATACATACATACATATATGGTACTCGGCTTACAAAAGCTAAACTGCGACATTTTTAGTATTTTTCGAGGCAAGAGCAATAAAAATGAGTGCAACACCGTTGCTGCCATTGTGTGCATAAGGAAATTAAGTGCACTCGAGTGTGGCGTCTGGAAGGTAAGCGACTAGCCAAGAAAAAGCTTAACTGATATTTTATGTTATGAGTCGGTGGTGAGTGCTACTATGGGTTTGTGCGCCGTATTGGCAACAATAAATGTCAACAACATATGAAAGTAAGCAGCAATGAAAACAAAAGTACAACAACAGCAAAAACAACAACAACGACGAAAACAACAACAACATCAAGAAAGATAACAGAAATAATAACAGAAAAACAGCTACAAAAACAATACCAGCAACAACAAAAAAAACAAAAACAACAACAGCAACAGTAAAAGCAACAACAACATTACAAACAACAGCTCTAACAGCAGTCATATGAACAACAAGCAATGCGCTGTAGTGTGCAGCTACCAAGACAACAACAACAAAACCAACATCAATTGTCGGTAAAATGTAATTCAATTTTATGGCTGTGTTGGCGATAAAGATAACAAAACAACAACACAAAAAGCTACATTAAATTAGCATTAGCTGCTGACCTAGCGCACCGCACGGGCTTCACGGTGTGTGTGTGTGTTTGCGTGCACATATGTATGTACGAGCGCTTGCGCGTGCGCAATTATGATTTCGAATTAATTTGTTAAAATTTGTTTTCATCGTTTCTTGTCACTTTTACTCGGCGTTGACATTTACATGATCTTATGTCGATTTAATGGCATCATAAATATGAAGCAAAAGTGAAAATTCGGAAGGAGTGCCCGAGTGAGCATAGAAACGAGATAAAATGATAAAAAAAAACCGGAAAAATGTTAACCGTAGCGCAACGACATCTATTGACAAAATACGAAAAGACTTTTTCGACTACTCAATATGTGTATATTTCTACTGTAATTTATTTTTTTTAATTACTTTTTTTGTTTAATTTTTAATTATTAAAACTTTTTTGCTTCTTTTCTTACATTCGAAATTTTCTCTCTAGAAAAATTTAATAGTCTCGTCTCTTTATATTTATGAAAATAACACACACTGTTTTTGTGTGCCTTTACCACAAATTTTATAGGAAGTTGAAAATAGTTACACTACATAATTAAGAGTGCTAGTACATGCACGCAGACAACACATTGCGTAGGTAAATATTATTATCCGCATGTTATACAACGCAGCCATGTTCGCCTTAAACACAAGTACAATGGCATAATTTGCTTTCTTTTCTAGGTGCGTGCAAACATTTTCCGCATTAAAAAAGAAAAAAAGTGAAAGAAAATAGACAAAAGAAAAATTAGCGCGTAGAAAACACTGAACTGAGGGAACTACTTGCTGGCATAATATAAAATTTTATGGGGAATTTTATGTTAAAAAAAGAAATGTATGAGAAATATTAAAAAATGTATATAAATAAAAAAATTTAAAAATAAATTAAAAAAAAATTAAAAACTAGAATATAATAAATAAAAAAATTAAATAAAAAAATATAAAATATTAAAAAGAGACTTTAAAAAAATATAATAATAAAATATAATAAGATAAAAAAAAAATAAAACAAGTAAGGAAGGGCTAAGTTCGGGTGTCACCGAACATTTTATACTCTCGCATGATAAAGTGATAATCGAGATTTCATTATCCGTCATTTACATATTTTTTTATTTTGCTGTAAAATTATTTAGAATTAAATTCTGAGAGATTTACCGATATTTTCGGTGAAAAATTAGGTTAGGTTAGGCACTGAGTTTTTCGTGTTCGATATAAGGGACCTTGAAAAGTTATAGTCCGATCACGACAATTTTTCCACAAGGGATACCTCAGCTCAAATACCGTATTTGTGTAAAGTTTTATTCCGCTATCATCATTGGTTCCTAATGTATATATTATACAGAGAAGGCATCAGATGGAATTCAAAATAGCGTTATATGGGAAGAAGGCGTGGTTGTGAACCGATTTTGCCCATATTTCGTACATGTCATCAAGGTGTTAAGAAAATATTATATACCGAATTTCATTGAAATCGGTAGAGTAGTTCCTGAGATATGGTTTTTGGTCCATAAGTGGGCGACGCCACGCCCATTTTCAATTTTTAAAAAAGCCTGGGTGCTTCCTTCTGCCATTTCTCCCGTAAAATTTAGTGTTTCTGACGTTTTTTGTTGGTCGGTTAACGCACTTTTAGTGATTTTCAACATAACCTTTGTATGGGAGGTGGGCGTGGTTATTATCCGAGTTCTTCCTGTATATGGAAATACCTGAAAGAAAGGACTCTATAGAGTTTGGTTGACATGGCTATAGTAGTTTCCGAGATTTGTACAAAAAACTTAGTAGGGGCCACGCCCACTTTTCCAAAAAAATTAGGTCCAAATATGTACAAAATAAAAAAAACTGAGAGTGAAACAAAAATAATATTATCTTAATTATTTTATCGTGAAGAAGAGTTTTGAGTAATGGCTAATTGGGCATGCGTAATATTAAAAAATGTATATAGTACATACATATGTATATAAAAAACATTAAAACATAAATTAAAAAACTAAAACCTAAAATAAAATAAATTTTCGAAGAATAAAATTTATATAGGGTGATTTTTTAAGAGCTTGATAACTTTTTTAAAAAAAAAAACGCATAAAATTTGCAAAATCTCATCGGTTCTTTATTTAAAACGTTAGATTGGTTCATGACATTTACTTTTTGAAGATAATTTCATTTAAATGTTGACCGCGGCTGCGCCTTAGGTGGTCCATTCGGAAAGTCCAATTTTGGGCAACTTTTTCGAGCATTTCGGCCGGAATAGCCCGAATTTCTTCGGAAATGTTGTCTTCCAAAGCTGGAATAGTTGCTGGCTTATTTCTGTAGACTTTAGACTTGACGTAGCCCCACAAAAAATAGTCTAAAGGCGTTAAATCGCATGATCTTGGTGGCCAACTTACGGGTCCATTTCTTGAGATGAATTGTTGTCCGAAGTTTTCCCTCAAAATGGCCATAGAATCGCGAGCTGTGTGGCATGTAGCGCCATCTTGTTGAAACCACATGTCAACCAAGTTCAGTTCTTCCATTTTTGGCAACAAAAAGTTTGTTAGCATCGAACGATAGCGATCGCCATTCACCGTAACGTTGCGTCCAACAGCATCTTTGAAAAAATACGGTCCAATGATTCCACCAGCGTACAAACCACACCAAACAGTGCATTTTTCGGGATGCATGGGCAGTTCTTGAACGGCTTCTGGTTGCTCTTCACCCCAAATGCGGCAATTTTGCTTATTTACGTAGCCATTCAACCAGAAATGAGCCTCATCGCTGAACAAAACACGCGCGCGAAACACATTTCGAACCGAACACTGATTTTGGTAATAAAATTCAATGATTTGCAAGCGTTGCTCGTTAGTAAGTCTATTCATGATGAAATGTCAAAGCATACTGAGCATCTTTCTCTTTGACACCATGTCTGAAATCCCACGTGATCTGTCAAATACTAATGCATGAAAATCCTAACCTCAAAAAAATCACCCGTTATAATAAAATAAAATAAAAATAATATTTACTAATAGAAGAAAAATTTAAACAAAAAATCTTTATTGGAATTCATGGAAATGGAATTGAACATCTCCATAACATCGATTTATCGCTTTTTGACCAAACATTTGGGCTTACGAAAGGTATATGTACGGTTTGTTCCGCACAAATTGACTGACGACCAAAAATTGCTCAGAATCCAACATTCGAAGGACGATTATTTGACCAAAAATCACATTTTAACCATTAACCACTCCCTGTATTCACCTGATATGGCACCGTGCGACTTCTTCCTTTTCGGAAAAATGCATTTGGAAAGGAAAGCGTTATGCAGGCGTAGGGGCCATTCAAAAGGCTTGCAAAGGCATACTGGCGGCCATACCGGCCAAGGAGCTAATACACTCGTTCGACATGCTTTCGGATCGTGCAAAAAGCTGTATTGATGGAGGAAAACATTTGAATAAAATAAATTGATTTTGCCGAAAAAACCATTTGTTCTGCTTTTTTTAAGTACTGTTTCCCTTGAAACATACCTTGTAATTTAGGTCAGTCGTTTGTTCGATTCGCCACTCTCTTATTTTTGGCGAAATTAAAGAATTTGTTATTTCGGCTAAAACAAAATTCAGATAAAAGTAAAGAAAAGAGGTCGAAATAAAAAAAGAAAGACTTTTTTAATTCTGGTTGTTTTGTAAGGAAATCTTTGGACAACAACTCTTACAAAAATATCTTGGCGTGAAAATACCAATTTGGGCTGAACATTATTGCCTGAATATGACCTGACAGGTTATGTGCCGATGTTTGACGATTTAAGGAAGAATTTTTGTGCAATGTCTTTCAACTAAGCTCGCCATGTAATCGTAAGAATCGTAATCGTAATACCTAATCCCGGACCTTTTCTAACACTACTTTTTTTGGGTAAATGAAATGAGATCAGTGTCAAAAACAATTTTTTCTAAATTTCTTGATGAGCAGATGCTCAACGCTGCTTTATAAAACTGCAAGAACAGAAAGTTATGAACGGAAATGTAAATACTGAAAATGATGAGTAAAATATTATTATCGATTACTTCTAAAACCATGTGCGACAACTAATACTAATGGCATTCGGAAGCGACAAATGGATGAAAAAACACCTGTAACTGACCGATGCGATTACAAAGAGTCAATGAAATTATTTAATTACATTATTTTATGAGTTATGAGTTATGAGTAATTACAACATAAGCGAATTGTGAATAGAAATCTGAATCATGCAAATCGTGAATGATGAGAAGCTTTTGCAACAGATAAAAATGAACAAATGTATACACAACTATTTTGAAATGAAGCCGCAATTAACTTTGGAAAAACTAAATGAAAACACATTAATTATTTTGACAAAATTATAGCTTAGCAAAACTATTTGCATGCAGCGTGGAGAGGGGCGAGCGAAAATTAATGCGTTCAACTTTCGAGAGCAAAGCCGTGCAACAATCAACAGTTGGTGGACACCAAAAGGTGGTTGGTCGTTGGCTGTTGGTTGTTGCCATTTTGCGGTGTTGCCCGCTGCGCTGCTTGAACTTAGTGAATTGGAAAATTTGTGAATGCAAAAATGCATAAATCGTCATTGTTGCCCGCTTGTTCAACTCTTGTTGATGTTATTATGGTTTTTGTTGTTGTTTTTTGTTTCTACCATACGACATTACTTGTGCATGAATGCAAATGCAAGTGCAATGCGCGTTTAATATGCAAATTATCGCCGAGCGAAGTCAGAAAGAAATACATTGTTGCAAAAGAAACGCACACACAGCCACACACACACATGTTGCACTGGCACTTGTGTATAAATAGATGCATGATACATATAATAAGCGGTGAATTTGTTGAATTGAGCAAATAAGCAAGTAACCGTGAGTAGGGAAATCCTTTGTGCATTTACTTTGCATTTTTCATTTTGTTTTTTATTTAAATAATTTCTCATTCGAAGGTGAGCCAAGCAGCGGGCGTATTAGGTGATGGCGGTGGTAAAGGGCAGGCCCGCATAAGAGTCGCCGTAAATATTCAAATTTGTAGTTTTGTGTTATTGTGTGTGTGTGGGTTTCAATGCGGTTCAATAAACTGCGCCCACAGCGTGAGTACTTGGTACTCGCACCCGATACCCGCACTTCATTGCTGGCGTTGATGGCCAATGCCATGCGCTGCACTCAAGCACGCTCGCGCGCTTGTGTGTGTGTAGGTGCTAAAAATGCACTCAGTGCAGCGCTGTTTTTGTAGTTGTGTGGCGCGGTGTGTGACCTGTGGTCTGCTGGCCATTCAAGTGCAATGTGCAACGCCCAACTGGCATATGCAAAAATGCTTGCAGCCTCTGGAAAACAATAATAGCCCGGCAAACAGCAAGTAAGGTAATGTTATTATTGCCGCTATTAACAGCAACAACAACAAGCAATGAATAGTCGGTAGAAAACTATAGTGCATCCGCACAGTTATACATTGTTTGCTTGTTCCCTTCAATTTAGTAAACAATTATGAAACTTTACGCTCGGAGGAGATTGGGTGCATATTAGGGTGGATCGAAAAACCGAATGTTTTTTCGCTTGGTACGCTGGAAAATTGATTGGTAGACACCTCTAAGAAAGGCTATTCAAGTAAGAGCTTTTTATCGTTATCGGGCCATCCGCCTAGCGATTTTCTAATTTTTTGCTTATTATCTTATGGCTTACGACAGGAAGTCGTGAGCTGCTTGAGCCATACGTGGAGAATCGTTTTTGGCCACTACCAAGTGAATGAAGCTCAGAAAGCTTTCCACACATGGCTTCATCCTCCATGTCGCCTCTTGATGTATGTAGTTTTACAATTTTATAGCTCAAAAGCTCTTCCTATGGTCAATTTCTATTCAGATTCAAATCCTTGTCGGCTTAAGCTTTTCGACTGATGTAGTATTTTACGTTTTTTTTTTGAAGATAAGATTTTTTAAGCCAATACGTTGCCTGTTGTTGAATCACTAGTAGAAGACTACCGGAGACTTTAACGTATTTTCGAAGTTGGCGAAACGAACACACAACTCGCATAAATGCAATGTACTTTACTTGTTTTCACATAAACCACTAACAGTTTATATACTCTCGAAGACACCATACACCATTCCATACTCTTCTGATGATGATTTAAAATATGAATTGTTTTGTCAAGAGAGCACAGTTCTAACATAGTAAGGAGAGCAGTGGCAAGTAGTCTTTTCGCACAAGAGTTATGTAACCAGCCTTTGCTTGATTAGAGCAATAATTTAGACCGATTTACTGAAATGTAGAAAAATATTAATTCTTTATCGAATTCATATCGAGTTGAAACATGAATGCAACTCTACGGGTTGTTGTCCAGACTGTAAATTTGGTTGTGTGCATTGATAAAAAATAAAATAGTAACCAGCTGTTGAATTTTAATCACTAGAAAAATTACAAAAACCGGAGCACAAGCAAGTATAACGGTTGATGGACAATCAAGCCTATCGTCAATAGAGTAGCAGGCTGTGCGAAAGGCAAAAATTGCTTTCTTAAGGGTGTATTCTACTCTAGAATTTTGAAAAATTCGATTTTTTTTTCATATATTTAAAGTTTAGACCCTTAAGAACATATCCTCCAAAGGATTTTTAAAAATTAAAATTATTTTAAGAGCTACAGTTACTTTAGTGACGCAGTACCTAGCCCGGTAGGTAGGTATACTCACTTTTTAAACGCGTTTTTCTCGAAACTACTTTTTTCCACATGGTACCAGCATTATCTCAGGTTCAATACAACCGATTTACTTGAAATTTTGTGTGAACCTTCTTTATATAATCCTTTATACTTTATCTTTATATAATCCGTAATCCTTTGTTTTTAATATTTGAAAAAAAATTCAGGAATTTCAAAAAAAAGCGTAAAAAATGATTTTTATTTTCAGGCATCCGCCATTAAAAAAAAAAAATTTCCCTGAGGTAGGGACTATAACAGCATCCTTACTGATTAAGAATTTCTTTTGATTTTTTTTTCAGACCACCAGGAGAGTCAGGATCAATGTCAGCAGGATGCGCCATTTTTTTTACATCTGTCTCTACCCCCCTTCCCTCGGCCCCCCTCAAATTATTTAAATTTTTAATATAATTTTTTTTTAATAAAATTTTTTCTGTATTCAGAAGATATCAATAAAAAGACCATAAAAAATTGATAGTAAAAATATGTTTGGTTTTTTTTTTAATAAAATTAAAAAAACTGCCCAAAATTTGATTTCTAGAGTAGAATACCCGCTTAACTATAATTTGGCTGTGCGAAAATGCGACAATCCAGTATGATTAATGAATTTTATTAAGAAACACTATAAAATACTGAGAGAAAATACTCTAAGAATTATCCTATCAGCTTACTTCTGAACCAATGGATATTTTTAAAAGTCTTCAAACAGTTATTCTAGTGAAATTTGAAATGAAATTTCACAAATTTGCTAGCACAGAATCTTTCATTAATTTTAGCGAAGTGCCGAACAACAGAAAGAGCGCCACTGTGCTCACTAAGAATCTAAGTATGCAAATTCTCTTGTCAGAGTTGCCATAAAAATAAATTTTATTTATTTATTTTCTGTATTGCATTTTCAGTTTTGCGTTTCTCTGCAGTTTACTGTAAAAATATTTTCGTTGGAATTTTGCTCAGCGCTCTTATATTGAAAGTCAACCTATCAAATTTCATATGGACCCTTCAAACTAGACTCCATTGTGCATGTGTATAACTGCGACTTTATTGTGGTTAAAAAAAAAACAATAACAAAATGAAAAGACTCAACCAAAAGGCAAACATATTTACATATACATATGAGCGATATGCGTGTGTAATATGAAGCGAAAAAGCATCAATAAAATACAACAACAATAAACAGCATAAAAGCGATCATCTCTTTGCGGCAGCTTCTGCTTTGGCCGCTCGCAGCGAAGCTGCATTATTGAAGCAATAAAATCAACAACAAAACGTGTGCGAGTCCACAGACCAAATACCGTCGCAATAAAAAGTGAATTTTATTATGCAGCAAATTTTTATTTGTTTATTGTACGGTTTTCAATAGCCGCCGCTGTTGCTTGTAATTGTTGCCGCTGTCGCTGCTGCTTCGCTTTCAATGGCAGCGCGCAGCAATTAAGCGTCGGCTTCGGAACGGAAACCGCAGTTCCCTTTGCTCGGTGGTGTCGCTGGCCGCTTTAAACTTTCTGTATTTGCATTCTTTATGCCGCCCAAACGGAACTGTTGTCGGTTGCTTATGTTGTTGCTCTTGTTGTTGTAGCAAACCGTCAACGCATTTGTTGTTGTTGTCTGTTGCTATTGATTGCTGCCATCAGCGCTTGACCATTGAAGGTGCGGTCGTTGGTCGATAGATTGTTAGGTCTGGTCGGCGCAATGGTCCACAGCGATAGGAAATTAAAATAACAACAACAAATGGTAGTAAAAATTTTAAATGTCTGAATTAAAATGAAAGTGTTGCGGTTGAACGACGCATGCTGTTGCAAGTAGCACGTTGAAAAGTAAAACTGCATTAGTTGCCTTGATATGTATGTATGTATGTATGTGTGTGTATGTACGTCTACAAGTTGTTGCACTATGGTTGACCCTTATAATGAGCATGCTCATAGTGTGTATATATGTATGTATGTACAGTTTATCGCAATTTTTAAACACTATCGATTTGCATTTATGGTTTTTGTGTTTTTTGGTGAGTGTAAATTATGATAAATTGCCTCAGAAGCCGTTGACTTCAGATGACTGATGAATTGCCTGACGTCTTGTTGGTTTATTATCGGATTGACCTTGGAGCGATATTTTAATTATTTTTCCCGAGCGCAGCATTTGCACAGGCGCTAGAAACAATGTATGTTTCACACAGCTTAAAATGTTATCGACATTGCTATATATAGTAAGTACATACATATGTATGTATGTATCCTCCTCTACATAAGTTCATAAATTTCGATTTTCGCATACTAAGAACACCGCAATCATAAAAAAGTTACTTTTCTCTTTTTTTGAATTTTGAAATTGAAATAATTTTAAGCAAAAATGTGAGAAAAGGCTAAGTTCGGGAATAATAACACTCTTGCAAGAAGGACTAAGACCGGAGTAATATAGGATGGGCCATATAAAATTTAAAATTTCGAAAATTGGGCGTAAAAGATTGAGTGTAGCGTTTGCTGTATGGCACGTAGCGCCGTCCTGCTGGAACCAAATGTTGTCCAAATCTTCCTCTTCAATTTTCTTGAAGAAAAATTCGGTTAACATTGCGCGATATCGCTCACCATCGATGGTTACGATTCCCTCTTCATTTTCGATGGGCCGATGATTCCACCAGACTAAAATCCGCACTATACAGTGATTCGTGCTGGGCTTCTCGACGATTACGTGCGGGATTTCTGTGCCCCAAATGCGACAATTCTGCTTGTTAACGTAACCATCGAGGTAGAAATGAGCCTCGTCCGAAAAGATGATCTTTCGGTAAAATTGACCATCCTCAGTCAAACGATCTTCCGCCCAATCTGCGAACTCTAGAATAGTGACCCATTTCGCAAATTTTAGACTTTTTACTGAATATCTGTCACTTTCCGAATGGTATTTGACGTTCCCAATGTCGAAATATACTCGTAGATAATTCAAATTTAAAACGTTAGATGGCCCACCCGTTACTTTCAGGTAGTTAAAGGTCGTTAGTTATATGGGGTCTAGAGCGAGTTTAACCCCGACAGAGGTAATACTCGAAAATTCTACGAAAAGATGCGGCGAGTAAGAGAAGGTTTCAAGACCGGAGCATACTCTTGTAGAACCCAAAGAGATGATCTAGTAACCGATGTCTAGATCATACTTAAATTATGGAGGGATCACTTTTCCAGCCTATTGAATGAAAGTGAACGTACAACGCCAGAAGAAGGCGAGCCCGGTTTTCCAATCGATGACAGTATAGCAGACGTTCCATTGCCATGAACCACGAAGAATTTCGAATATCAATTACCCGCCTGAAGAACAACAAAGCAGCGGGGGCTGATGATTTGCCGGCCGAGCTATTCAAACAAGGCGGCGTAGAACTGATAAGGAGCATGCATCAGCTTTTTTGTAGAATATGGTCGGACGAAAGTATCGCCCACGATTGGAATATAGGTGTTCTCTGTCTGATCAACAAAAAGAGAGACCCCGCGATCTGCACCAACTCCCGTGGGATAAGCCTCCTCAACATCGCATATAAGGTTCTATAGAGCGTATTGTGTAAAGATTACAGCGCACCGTCAACAAAGTTATTGGACCTTATCAGTGTGGCTTTAGGCCTGGAAAATCAACAACCGACCAGATATTCACCATACGCCAAATCTTGGAAAAGACCCGTGAAAAGAGGATCGACCACCTCTTCGTCGATTTTAAAGCTGCTTTTGACAGCTGCCTTTATGCTGCGATATCTGAATTTGGTATCCCCGCAAAACTAATACGGCTGTGTAAACTGACGTTGAGCCACACCAAAAGCTCCGTCAGGTTCGGGAAGAGACTCTCCCAGCCGTTCGATACCAAACGAGGTTTCAGACAAGTCGACTCCCTTTTGAGTGACTTTTTCAACCTACTCCCGGAGAAAATAATTGGAGCTGCAGAACTAAACAGAGAAGGTGCCATCTTCCATAAGAGTATACAGCTTCTGGCGTACGCTGATAATATTGATATCATTGGCCTCAACACCCCCAATTTATGGGTCTTTACGGGTAGGTCACAGCGAATATCGTATTCGATAGAACGATTAGCTGTATGAGATATACGTTGGCATTGTCGTTATAGTCTTCGATGTCGTCACAATGCACAAGAACACTCCAGCTCTGAAAGTATTCGATGCAGTACCCACCGGGGGAAGCAGAGGAAGAGGAAGACCTTTACTCCGTTGGAAAGACCAACGTATAGTTTATATGTAAACTATAATATCCCGATTGTAGATCAAGCAAGTCTCTCGAGATAATGCACAGATACAGTTTTTGGAATAAACAAGGAGACTATGAATCTTTACATACATACATTGAAGACAATTATGTTATAAATTATATTATGCCTTTAAAAATAAATAATATTGTGTAGATATGTACTCAAAGCTGTATTACTGCTCAATTAAAAATCACAAATGCGGTAAGCTGGATATACCCACATATGTACATATGCATCCGCCTATCAGCGACATTTAATTAAGTAAAAGTATGATAATAAAATATTTAATAATGACACACTCACATTTTTGTATGCATTCTTTCACACAAATAAAGCGCGCCACAAATTCCTCAACATTAGCGTGGGATTGAGCGCTTTTCACTTGTGTCTTTGCGTTTGATAAAAGCACAAATCGAAATATAAACAAGCAACCAACACATTCTTAGCGGCATTTGTCAGCAAATACCTTTAATTACAGACGCAGGTGTGTATTTAAGATTGGTATGCGCTTTGGTGAGTTCGAAAAATAAACTACACGCTGTATATATGGAGCAGAAAGTGTGCACTAAATACGGAGGCAAACGTAAATGGAGAGTGTGAAAGTACGCGCAGACTTCACACATACATATACGCATGCATATGTACACATAAATGTATGGTATATATGATAGCAAATATGCTGAGCTAGCGTGAAAATGGAAAACGTGAAAAGTGCGTCATTCATCAATTAAAGCTCACCGATAGAAATCGAAATTGAAATTGTAGCTTCAATAACACACTTCATTGATAAAGCAAATAAAAGCATAAGCGCTTATGTGTGTGTGTGTGTGTGTGCGCACTTAAGCGCTTAAAAGCATATGTGCTTCTGCATGAGTATGGCGTTGCCTACTGACATTTGAATGACCAAGTAGAGTGATGTTTTAATTACGGCGCTTGGCTGCATGACACACATACACACACACATGCGTACACACACACACATGGTCACTTTCGCTTAGAAAACGCTCGCTGTGTAACTTTTTTCTTCGTTTTTCTCCAAATATGAAATGAAAACGAAAATAGTCCGAAGTCATAATTACTTCAACGGCTTCAGTGTTGTAGTGTTATAGTCTGGTTCACATAATTTGTGTTGTTGTTGTTGTTGCTGCTGGTTTATGGTGCATGCATTAATGAATGCTCTAACTACCCGCTTAACAGGTTGATAGCAAACCAAACCGGATATTCACTTTTATCGAGCGATAAAAAATTATTAGACAGCATAATTTTTGGGTGAACTTTTCATTTCATTTTCATTTCCATTTTCTTCACTTTACCACTTAATTGTGGCACACACGTGCTTCTGCGTATATAATGGTAACTTGTTGTTGTGCTGGTAGACTTTGTTGTTGTTCGGCTAAACTTTGTAATTTTTTTTAGACTTTGTTGTTGTCTAGTATGACCGAAACTAGCGCACCACTTTTACTTCTGCAGCGTTTTTATGGCCACCGAATGAAAGTAAAATTAAGTGCAGCAGGTTACTCACACGCCGTGTGCGTCCTTTTCGGTATGAATTTTCGGCGTCTCGTGGCTTTGTTCTTTGCTTTCATGCAGACAGTATATTTCCACTTAAACTACTTTCTAATTTGGCTTTAATTGTTATTACGAAAGATTATCAACTGTCCGCTTTACTTACAAAAACAACGTGCCTCTGAGTGCTTCTTAATTGTGATAGATTAGAAGTGAATGTTGGTTGCGCAACTCACCTGAAATGAGCGAGAGAGAGAGAATAAATGATTAGCAAGCAAATATGAGGTGTTCAAAATATGTTTTGTTTTTTATTTAAGTATATATATATACAGTGGTAGACATTCGTATAAGCGCACATATATGTATGTTTTGGGTTTTTAATAAATAAAAGCTTTAATTGTTGCATTTAAATATTGAAAGTTATTCATTTTATTGTCTTACATATTGTTAATTTAAAATTTTTATCAATTCAACAGTAATTAGTAAAAACTTAACATAATTTTAAAGAAATCTGGATTTTTAAGGAGACATTCATTTAAGCGCACTCCACATCTTATGGAAAATAAAATAAAACTCGATACTTTAACTTAATCTTAGTACTTGGTATGGCCACCCCGGTTTTCAATAACAGAAAAAATGCGACTTGGCATAGACTCAACAAGATTTTTGAGCAAATCTCCGCTCAAATCAAGCCAACATTGCTGAATTGAAGTTTTAAGCTCATTGACGTTGCTGTATTGACGCCCATTGCCGTAAACTTTCCCTGCCATTACTCCCCACAGATTTTCTATGGGGTTACAATCCGGACTGCATGCCGGCCAATCAAGTAACGGCACTTCTTGGTTCTCCAACCACGCCGAGAGCATGTATCGAGGCATTGTCCTGTTGGAATACATATTCGATTTCCGTTGCTTGCCTTACAAATGGAATGAGGTTTTGTTGGAGTAGATCTATGTATGCTGTGGAGTTCATGCGGCATGTTATGGGTACCAGGTTAAGCCTAGAATGCTCCCCAAACCATGATGCTCCCGCCTCCGAAATTTCGCTTCGATTGCACCACATTTTCTTTGGTTAGATCGTGCCAGTAACAACTGTAGCAATCTGGTCCGTCTAAATTGAATTTTTTCTCATCCGAAAAAATAACCCTCTGCCACTCCTTTATCCAGGACATGTATTTTTTGGCAAATCTTAACCGTTCTTGCTTGTGCTGTGTTTTTAAACGTGGCTTGTTCCTCAATTCCGTCCATTTAACGTTCGGGGAAGTGTTGAGCACCCTGGCAATCTGACGAGGTGTTACGTCGATCTCTAATTTTGCTTTAAGTTGGCTGCAATTTAGTTTATTTTTTGTTGCTTCATGGAGTATTTGCCCTTTTTGACGGAGTGTCAGTTTTTGGTTACCCTTTGTTGGCGGTTTTATTCCATACTTGCTGCCTTTTTTTAAAAAATTACGGATTACGTTCTCAGACCTCCCTATTCTCCTTGCAATCGCACGATTCGAGTACTTCTCTTCCTTTAACAATTTAACTGACACCCGTTCTTCTTGCGTCAAATAAGATCCTTTAGGCATGATCTAAGTTATCAATAAAATACATGTAAATACAAAATTTTACACTAAAAAGCCCACTTTACCTTTTATTTATTATCTACCGTCTAATGAAAAGCTAAAAAAATTTTACGCTGCAGCTCCTCTTTTAAAAAATATGTATTTTTCTAACATGCGCTTATACGAATGTCCGCGTTACTACTGCGATGCCTCTTTTAATGTGAATTGCCTACTTAAACAAGTACCGTTACATGCCGACTTACTGGCGCCAGTCATTGGTATACAATATAGCATTACAGTAATTGACATATCAAAATCTTTTTTTTCGAAATAATCTGCTTTAAATATGCTTTTTCCAAAAATTTCATTGTGCGCTTATACGAATGTCTACCACTGTATATATATTTCTATATATGTAAGCAATAAAAACATGTGATAAGGTCACGTAGACAACAGGTATATTGCTACTTTCATTATCATTAACGATTAAGAAGTGTATATATGTAAATATAGATGGATTGAAATATGTTTTTTATCCTGAACTTTAATTAAATGGCTTTTTAGTACCACACTAAATTCTAGTTCATTAATTTTTTTCTGTGTGAATCTGTATTCAAACCAGTTTTAACGAATTTTACGATTTTATTTCACTTAATTCAGATAAATATATAATGTATAGGTCTAAGGAGTATTATCCATTACAAACTAAAAACAGTTCGTTTCTTGTAAATGGGTTTAAGAATCTATCACAAGTTGAAGAAATATGAGGAAAAATATGCCGGATTGGCAAAAGGAGAGAGACCATAATTAGCTTTAACTGCTCAAACAAATAGCACATTCCATGCCATGTGTCAAAAAGTATAAACTTATAAAAGTAAAAGAACTAAAAAAATTTGATTTCCAATTACCTAATGGCACGAAGATGTCGTTACCACGACAGTCAGGTCTAACTAATCAGAACAGATCCAGAATTTTAACCGCCCAAGGATTGTCAACTCCGCAGATGTACTCCAAATTACTTCAGGCGTGTTTTTTTGTCGCTACAACAACAACAATGAACAAGATTTTTCATTTTATTTTATTTTTTTTCAAAATAGCTACTCCGTCCATCTTTAAAAATATGAAACCAGAGAATTTGATAATTGTTGACTTTTCTTCCTATAATATTTCAACTTTGGAATATCAACATACATAGTTCGATATCTTTCTTGATTAATTTTTGCGCATTTTTTCGACAAGAATAGCCATTCTGCTGTTGGCACAGACGAATTTAATAAACTATATAACTAAGATCATCAAAAAAGGTACAGTTCTTCAAATGTCAACGAATCCGGAAAGGAAACCAAAATATAATAAAGATTCCCCGAACCGTCAGCGGCACCAGACCTACCCTTCAAACCCAAAAAACCCTCTAAAAAAACGAACTTGAATATTTGCGTTCAGTTTGCATGACAGTTATATGTTATAGTGATCCGATCTGAACAATTTGTTCCAAGATTATAGCGATGCTATGGGCAGTAATCTATGCTAAATTCCATGTAGATATCTTGTTACACAAAAAAGTTTTCTATACAAGCACTAGATTTTGTTCCATCAGTTTGCACGGCAGCCATATGCTATAGTGATCCGACCTGTACAATTTCCTCGGAGACTGTACCGTTGCTTTGGACAATAATCTACATCAAATTTCGTGAAGATATCTCCTCAAATTAGAAAGTTTTCCATACAAAGACTTGATTTTGCTCAATCATTTTGTATAACAGCTATAAGCTATAGTCGTCCGATCTGTACAATTTTCTCTTGGACTTTACCGTTGCCTTGGACAATGATTCACATCAAATTTCGTGAAGATATCTCGTCAAATAAGTAAGTTTTCATACAAGGACCTTATTTTCATTATATTATTATTTCGATCAGATTGTATGGTAGCTATATGCTATAGTGGTTCCATATTGACCGTTCCACCAAATAAGCAAACTCTTGAGGAAAAAAGGACATGTATAAAATTTCAGATCGATATCTTACCCTAGAAATAATATCACAAAGCTATACTTTTCAGAGCATTTTCTTTTTTAATTTAAAACATCGCATTCATTTTAATATTTTGTCAAAAATAACACGTCATGAGTCCGACGGCGCACATTTTTTTTTTTTTTTAATTTTTTCATTTTCATTTCTTATTTATCATGTACATTATGCAACTTGGCAACTCCGTCATTGCCGATCACTAATTAAATTCGAAATTTCCTAATAGACATATTAAACAAATATTTCCGTAAACTTTTATCAACGCACATAATTACTAAATATGTATTTTGACAGCTCAAATTTCTTTAACTAAAAGCAAAATACGGAAATCCCACACTTGCGCTATCTTCGACAAGTTTTTAACACGAGTATGGCAATGCCAAAAACTACATACGCCCCGCTGGGGAGAGTGACGCCGGCTCTCTTCCGTACATGTAATACATTAATTAAGAAATTAAGCGTGTTCCGCTTGCAGATATGTGTAAATAAATATAAGCAAACGAGTATATTAAATTTACAAGCCCAAAATGAACAAACATGTGTGTAGACGGCAGAGAAAACCCCGCTCGCCAAGCAAATGTAAATTTATCATTTAGCGCCAAAGAGGAGGTCACGGTTAATAAATATACAAACAGCTGTAAATATGTAAAATTGTGAGTAAATAAAACACATTCCACACATATTTGCCGAGGTGGCTGTGAAGGTGGGGTAAGAGTTGCCCACAAAAATTTCGAAGCGCATTGTGAGAGTGTGTGAAATGGCTATAAAATGGAAACAAAATTTGTCTCGCATTAAGAGGTTTTCTTTATATCGACTTTCAAGTCAGATAATGTACTCTTACAGAATTTTATATAATTTTATAGGTGGTAATTTAGTTCGAAAAATTTCGGATGTCCTTGATTCCGATCTGCAGGAGTATCTATCAAAAAACATTTATGGTGGTGAAGAAGCTTGTTCTGCTTAGAAAAGTAGCTAAAATTCTTAAAACCAAAAAAAAAATAATGTTATTATAGATAAATACAGCTAAAATCGAAAGACTATTCGAAATTTAAATTTTAGACAAAATGGCGGTTCTTCAAAAAACCGTTTTTGTATAATAAAACTTTAAAATATAAACCCTTAAGACAAGCTAAATTTGGCTTAACATTACACGTTTACATACATACATGTCATGCGATATATAAAATAGTTACTGCCTTACATAAATATGCGTGTTTGCGTAAACGACGAAAGTGAAATCATTCTAGGGCTCTCATAATTACAGACAAGCTAATTAACTTAGCGCTGATCTTGCAGTTTCTTTGCGATAAGCAGCATACTGTCTACTACATACATACATATTATTTGTATATATTTAATGGTACTCTCTCTTGCCTGGCGGCAAGCCGAGCCATTAAGAAAGCATTCATCAAATATTATATTTAGTAGAATGCCAAAGCAAGTAAAACCCCACAGCTTCAGTGCAAAAGTATGTGTGTCTGTATGTCACTTCATTTCACTATATACATATGTATAGATGTACATATGTAAGTAAATGGACAAAAATTAAATGAAACGCACACTTTCTATTTCGGTTAAAGCACAAGCCCAAATGAGCTGAAAGGGCAGCCGCGATGAGTCTGTTCAGAGCGGCTAAACCACACTCGATTTGGAAAATAATGAAACAGCACTCAAAACTTCGCTATAAAAAGTGTTTATGTGTCTATGTGCTGGCATTCTTACTTGATGTCGTTTTGGATGTTAAAATTTTGTGGTTTGATGCTGTGGAAATTAAGCCCACCAACGAATTATTGAGCAAAACACAATTCATTTGATGACCGCAAGCTTAATTAAATAGAAAACTCAATTAATAATATTTTTTCCATATTTGGTTTTCGGTGAATATTTATGGCAGATCTTCCTCTCTTCTGTGTCTGTTTTTAATTTTTTGCACAGCATTTCAAAAAAGTCGAATACAATTTTTCCTGTGTTATGGCAATCAAGAGCCGTATGGAAATATAAACAGACCATAAAAAACTATAATTAATTTTTATGTGCGAAAAAGCCGGATAGAAATCCAACGCCATTGTCGGCACGTTCAAAAGAAAACAAAGAAAAAAAAAAAAAAAGTGAAGAGAAATAAAAATGAAAAGGAAAAGAACTAATTAAAATTAAGGAGAAATAAGAATAACAATAAACAAACCCCTAAAAAAAAAGAAAAGAAAAACAAAAAAAAGATAAAAAAAACAAAAAAAAAAACAAAAAAAAAAACAATAATAATAAAAAAAAAAAAAAAACAATAATAATAAACAAAAAAAAAAACAATAATAATAAACTAAAAAAAAGTAAATAAAGTATATGAAAAATAAGTAAACAAAACAAATAAGAAAAATCTAAGAAGAATATCATTATTTTTCATAAAAGAAACTATGAATACAACCAAACAGAAAATCGTCGCGAAGAGTTTGTACGGCGATTTACACCAGAAAAAATTTCAAATTTTTATATTTCCAATGGAATCACGTTTATGGAATCAGTGAAAATGTTTCCAAAGAATTTTGGAGAGTTAACTTTAACACACACATACAATTATTTGAGTTGCACAAAGCATTCAGTGAAGATCATAAAGTCATAGAAAACTTGCCAACGTGAATCGTCCATACGAATAATATCGAAAAAGTTGAATAAACTATAGACTCATACCAAAATTTCTGAATCTTTTGCAAAACCGACGTCACAAATGAGATGCTTGACAATGTAGATGAGAACCCCACATTCCTCAAACACATAATTTCTGGTGACGAGACGTTAATTTATGAATATGACGTTAAAACGAAGCAACAATTAGGAACCGGTCTGGTTCACTATGAATTTGTTTCACAAGGTCAAACGGTGAATATAAAATACTACATGGCCATTCTGAGACGTTTGCATCAATTTATTTGTTGGCAGAAATTTCATAGAGTTTGTGCTGAATATGAGGGGAAGACATATTGCAGCATAATTTTGACGGACGTTTTGGTAAAACATGAAACGAAAGTCATCGCTCTGCCTACATATTCACCAGATTTGTTCCCTGTGGCCTTCTCCAGTTTTAGAAACTGAAAGATACGCCTTGGAAAGCGCGCCATCCCAACGGGGAGTTATGCAAGTGTATGGAAATTTTGATTAGGCGTTGACATGGCTCAAAACATGCCTATTTTGAAGGCGATAATAAAGATTTGTATTAAAATTATTTCTTTTTTAGTCCGGGTCAAATTTGATCAGTTGGTATATGGAACTGAAATGACGGACTCTTTTATAGAATACAACATATGGAGGTGCTCCGGTTATGATTACGTTTGTTGTTGATTTTTGACATGACAATGACATTCTGAGGAAGTGGGCGTGGTCGTGGTCTCAGGTTATCATGCTAAGTACAAACTATAAGAAAAATAAAAACTGTTCATATACCAAAGTAAAAAATACATATTTATTGCAGCAAACACCACTAAAAAGTGCAAATTCATGCAAATTTCAAAAGTTCGTCAATCGATTCATAGCAGACCACTCAATTAAAGCCTGTTCACGCACAGCATGCCATCACAGCTCATCTGATTGCCTTTGAGTGGTAACTTCCTTAGCAAAAAGTCAATTTTATACGCATTATTCTTATTCTGCCTCACTTCAATCGCAAATAGTTTTCATATCTCGCGTGGCACAACTGATTCGCGAGAGTTCGTTATGAAGATTGTGCGTGAGTTCACTGAATTATGAAGACTTACAGAAATTACAATGAGCTCTTACAGACAATAAAATACACAATTTAATAAGAAATAAGCTATAATTAGACAAATTGTTTGCAAGTACAAGTTTCTCGTTTTTTCTTTTGAAGGTGAGTAAGCGATGATTGCGGATAATTCTTGAAGTAATTCACGAATTGTCGAAAATTATGGACGCCAAAAATGTAATTGCTTGTAAGTGCCAGAAAGCGAATGTAAGATATAGCCGTAAGCCATTTTTTATTGTATTTATGATGTTCACTGTACTAAAAATCACCGACGAAATAAAAAAAAAATTACAGAAGAACAATAAAGAGCCAATCAGTTCCACTTGCCAGACTTGCCAAAAGCTTTTAATGATCTTCTGCGGACATAAACAAATAACGTAAGTATATACTTATGTACATAGATGTACATATATATACACACACTGGCTATACATATATATCTCATATGTAAACGAAGCAATTCGCCAGCCACGAACAGCCAGTGCGAAACTGAAACTGATGCGAGACCATACGTCTCAGACCGGCTGTTCGTGTACGTGAATAATATTGATAAGTATTACCCCTCAAGAAAAAAGAGGTACAGCCACCCAAAACTCTACTTGGACTCTAAGGATTTCATGACGGCTAACATTGGAGAAGAGGCGCAGTGAGCATTTTCAATGGTGGGTCGAAGCTAGGAGGGAAGGTTGGTCAATCTTAGCTTTAGGCCGCCACTGTAGCGTTTTTCAGTCAGAAGTGGCTGCTATTAAGGTGGCGGTAGACGTACTGTTACGAAAAGCAGCTTCTTTGTGAGAGAGGAGTATTCACTCCGACAGCAGAGCGGCTTAGCTCGTTAACTGTGCGTTAAAAACTAGTCAAGGAATGTCTGTGTGGGAACTACAAAGCCGCTGATCTAACCTTTCGCCGCTGACATTGGAATGGGAACGAGTTTCATTCCCTTTGGCATCTTTCATTCTAGCACTGGACCAATGGACTTCGCGTGCGCTTAGCAGGCCACGATCCGCTTCTGTGGGCGGGCAAGATCCTTTTCGCCTAGAGTAGAACTCATGAGATCTTTGTCTTTAATAAAATTTATCTTCGCAAAATTCATATCCGTTCCTGTGTGCCGGGAAGATCCTTTTGTCCAGGAATAGAACTCATGAGATCTTCTGAATTACTTGTCTACTAATAGAGGGGGTTCTTACTGAACAATGTCCAATTAGCATTCATACAGTAAGACTAAAAATCTTGGCGGACGTAAGTTGTCAAAGTTGGATGTTGGAAGGTGAGGTGGTAATATCCAGGCGCTTTCTTCTACATTGTACAGCCAATGCAAGACTGATGATGAAACGGCTCAGCTTTCTCATTCGTCTCATTTCTAGACTAAAAACGATTTGTCGATTTGCAAGAGTCTTATGATCTGCTATATAGGAGTTTTAGGTAACACAACGGACTGGCGTTCTAAGTCGTCGAAGCAGGATCTTTCTTAGGTTTGACCACCTAACATGTTTGGCGAATCGAACACATCCCATTGACTATCTCATATAAAAATAATTAGAAGCAAGTTTCAAAGTTCTGAAGTGAGTGGAAGAACATATGCATCTCCGATTGCTGGATCAAGGACCAGTACCGCCACCTTGTGGAGCAGTTCAGCCGTACTTCTAAACCAGTTCAATTAACTGCAAATGTATAGATATATAAATCTAGACATAAAGAGCTTCTCTACACCCGTGTATTGCCAAAAACAACGAAATTGCAAGTAGCTAAAGCCAAGCAAACAAAGCTCAACTAAGCCAACAACCAACAGTGTAATCAGTCCATGAACCTTGGGCTGATGTTTCGTTTCGGTTTGGTAAACCAAGTACAAACATAGGTAGGTACATGAAATGTACATGCAAGTGGCAGGTATTTTTGTCATTTAATATCAAAAATATATATATTTTCATACATATAAATATATTTGAGGCATTATTTTGTGCTTTTTGAAATAATTGTACACTGTTTTTCTTGGTTTTTATTCCAGTTTGACTAATGTCTTTAGTTGGACAAAGTTAGTTTTTTGGGGCTCAAGCCGTGGCGACGCCTTTACACATTTTATATGTTTAACAACTGTATGTCGGTAGTAGGTAGTGCTCTATTATGAAATTGTAATGTCTGACACAACACGAAGTATCTGTGAACCTATTATGTTCGTCTGCAGATATAGGCACTTAACTGTGTACATATTACATACAAGTTACGATGATTTTTATATAATTTATGTGTTTACAAATAGTGACGAATTTGAACTTTGGCCTAACAGCTATTCATTACACGCTTAATAATTGTTTCCAACTATAAAAATATACTGTAAAACAAGCAATGAAGAGGGGAGTTATGAGCTGTTTCTATGATATATAGTATTTACTTGTAATAAATTTTTATTTGAAATTCGAAATTAAGGAAATAAGAAAATTAAGCACTTGATTTTTATATTTTTCAATTAACAATTAACTTATTGTTCAATCAACATTTGATTAACAATAGATTGCATAAAAAGTTTAGTTGCAAGCGTATGAAGAGTGTTCAATGAGAGGAGCGGCTGCCGATGATTGAGCAAAAGAAATGTTATCAGATGATAGAAAACGAAATGGAAATAAATTCTTTTTTTATTGGAAAAAGGTGTTCGGTGGCGAAAGAGATTTTTCTACTAGTTTTCTACTTAATTTAAAATAAAAACAAACAAACATTATCACAACAGATGAATACTGGTAATGACCGAAGAAGTGGACAAAATTTAGATTTTTAACAAAATTTAGTTTTTTGTGGAAAAATCTACACGTCAAAATAATTCAATAACTTAAAATTATTATCAAAACCCTTATTTCTTCGATCCTGCCGAATAGATCATGCATGGCTCATGCTAAAAATTCAAGCCAATCGAAATAGTTGTTACGAAGAAATTTTTCTCACCAGGTAATAATCAGACCACACCAAGCGTAAATACCTTCAGTGGGCCCTTTTTTCATAAAGACTTCAACTACAAATAAAATATCATCCATTAATCATGAAACTTATGGAAAACATGAGACATGAGAGTAATCTATAGTGCAAAGTAATTCCTAACCAGGGATTCATGTAGGTGTTATTCCACAACACCGCTAGAATATTGTCCTAAATTTACTTATAGTAAACCTGTGACCTTGAAATCCCTTTTCTCTTTTTCCGACATCTCTCCCTTCCCCATTGATATACGTACCATCGCTCTAACTTGTTTAGTTCGCCTGCTGCGTGAAGTTAAGTAGACGTGTGCTTGTAGTGCTCAGCATGAAAATGGAAAAAAGAAATCAAGAGCAACGCGTCGCGATAAAATTTTGCGCCAGATTGGGCGAAACAGCTTCGGAAACGTACACTAAAATTGTAATAGTGTATGGTGATAGTGCTCTTAGTCGTGCCATACGACCCGGAAATCAAACGCCAAAGCTCACAATGGTTGTCTCCGCGCGCCCCGGGGAAAACTGTGAATCAAGTCTACTATTGTCAAGTACTCGAAAGATTGCGAAAACGAATCAACAGGGTGCGCCCAGACATCGCTCGTATCACGTGCCACACCGCCCTCAGCGTGTTCCAGCATTTGGCCTCTAAAGGGATAGCCGGACTGCAACAGCCGCCTTATTCGTCCGACATGTCACCCTGTGACTTTTTTTGTTTCCTAAAACAAAATGGGTGGTCAAAGAAACCCATTTTGAGTCGATTACGGACATCCAGGCAGCCGTGACGAGGGTTCTCGCGGACATCCCAGTCGAAGGGTTCCAGAAATGTTACGAAGCATGGAAAACGCGCTGGAATCGCTGTATAGCTGCCCAAGGGGACTACTTTGAAGGGGATGGCAGAGTTGTAGAATAATTTTCAAATATACGGTTTTTATGGAATCAGTCTCATTACTTAATTGTCATACCTCGTAAGTTAAGTTTTAACTAAACCCTGTATTTTTTCACTTTAGCTGTAAGAAGTTATCCTGCCAACGCGAATGCATCTTTTTGCCAGGGGTCACCGGAAATGACGTCGCAATGGCCTAGTTCAAAATTTTTGTTTCCAAAAATTTCGGATTTTCTTCTTTAATAGTGTTGTAACAATAAACAATTCTAATAAAATATTTAATTTTTATATGAGAAAAAAAATTCGAAAAAAGGCTGTTTTCTACCCGAGGAAATACATGTAACACCTTAAAACTGATTTTTAAGTTATGGAAACTATAAATGAGCCCTCATAGAAAGGGAGGCAGGCGAATCCTTTGTACGGTTGCAAGGCAATTAGTATAGTTTCTGTAATGTTAAAAATTTTGGTTTGGATTGTTTTAAGAAAAGTGCACGCTAACAAACTACAGACTACTGCCGGGAAATTTTTACCCCGAAATACCGAATAACGACCTCGAAAAATATGCTCGATAAAGTTTTGATAAACTCAAAGAGAGTGCTAATTTTGCTCACTGGTTGTGACTATTGCTATTCAACAACTGTTTGATAAAAAGTTTGTAACAAAATTATTTAGAAATTCCCACATACCATATATGAAAATTAAATAAATTTAAATTAGTAAAAAATTGTATATAAAATCATGCTTCAGATAATCAGACGCAATGGCTAGAACGACCCGAACAGCTGTCAAAAACTATAACAGACATCAAAAAATCTAAATTAAAAAACAAGCACATACAACACAATAGAAATACCTATGAGACACGAGGAGAAAAAACAGCAGTGTGAAAGGTGAAAACCCGCCATTGGCCATCAAATATATTTTTATGCGGTTATATATCATTTTTGAATACAGCGCCAAGTTTTATAGACAGACATGTGTAAGTCTATGAAATTTAATTTATTTATTCACAGACAACAATTTTTTGTTTTTAATTACAAACTTACAATTTTAGCGCTGTGGGTTAATTTGCATGTGCATGTGTTGCCCTTAATTCAGGGGCAAGCCAAAAAGCGCTTAGAAGTGAACGAATAAATGAAAAAATTCAAATAAAATGTAAACAAAAGCTTTCAGAAAATAAAAAATTTCCGAACTATACAATGAAAATTAAATATATGTATAATATAGACTTAACTAAAAAATTAATCCCATTTTGCATAAAAATTAATTATATTTTCATGAATAATATTTTTAATGTTTTCGAAAAGTGTTAAAAAGATGTATGTGTATTCAAACAATTAATACCACAAAAATAGTGAGAGAAAAATAAATATTAAGCCCCAGCCAAACGCCCAATCACGTACTACTAAATTTGCGGAACTCAGAAGCGTCTAACCTTTGTCATCACATTAGTACGCAGAATTAACAGCAAACACATTCAAACCCAAACACTTATAGCCGGTACATAGTTCGAGAATCTCGAAGTGTATTGTCGAACATGCATTCGGAATTTACAAATCAGTGCAAAGTTGTAAAATGTCAAGCGCGTGACATTCCAAAGCTAATCGAGTGAAGGCTGGGGCTGACAGGGTTTTAAGTACAAAACCGATTTGATTGGATTTTGTGTAAAGCGACGCTAAAGGTTTTATTCGCTTGAGCTTACACTCTACGAGGATAAACCGCATGTAAGGTTGCATTAAAGCTTGTAAGTTTGTAAAGAGAACAATGATGTTAGGACCTGGATTCGACTAGTGTGCCGATCAAAGTCAGCATTTTGTTAACACGATCGTCCTTCAGCGAACAATGACAAAACTTTGAAAGTATATTTAGAATGCAATATAATCTCATGTAACCCATAAGTAATGGGGTTTTCAATAGAGACGCTACAAAAGTAGACCGATCGGGACAGCAAACGCCATATTTTTCCGGCACTTGACCACCAGAATCGTCGTATATTCGTGAATTGGGCCGAGCAACAACTTGAAAATGATCAGGATTTTCATCCAAAAAATCATCTCCACGATCATGAGGCTCATTTCTGGCTGAATGGCTTCGTAAATCGTTAGTAAAATATGCGTTATTGGTCAGGCAGCAAGCCACACGTACTCCATGAGTCACCTTTGCATCCCGAATAAAATACGGTTAGGTGCGGTTTATGGGCCGGCGGGGTCATTGGGCCATACTTTTTCTGTAATGATCAAGACCGGCACGCTACTGTAAATGGAGATCGTTACCGCTCAATGATAACCGGATATTTTTGGCTCGAATTGATTGATATAGCGTCACAAGCCACACAGCGAATGTCACAATCGATTTATTGAAAACCATGTTTGGTGAACATGTTATCTCACGAAATTGCCAGACAATTGGACGTCTCTGTTATGCGATTTGACGCCGTTAGACTATTTCCTATGGGGCTACGTCAAGTCTATATTCTATGCCAACAAACCAGCGACGATTGATGAAGTTCGTATGAATGTTGAACGTGAAATTACAGCAGCATTGGCCGATTTATGCTTGAAAACCGTCGTAAATTGGGTTCAGAGACTGGACTTCTGCAAGCGTGCCCGTGGGGGTCATGCAAAAGAAATCGAGTTCCATACATAATGGCATCGAATGTACTTTGCAAATAAAAAAAGAGCTTGTTAGCACTAAAAATACGCATTAGGACCTAACTTTATTCTAATTCCACAAATTTCAAGCAGAATATTTGATAAAATTTCTGAGCATGTTGATACTGGAGAGCGGAACGCTACTAAGCAATTTCATGCAGCTGTCAATAATGACAAATCGTTCGATGAATATTCTGAAAATTTCTTAGAAACGACTTAAGAGCCCCATATGTACATATGTATAATATATAAATAACTTTGTATATGCATACAAATAGTACGTACTGCAGACAAAAGCTCAGTCTAGTCGACACTTCTGTTTCCAATTTGTGACGATACTTTAGCACGTACAAGAAAACGGTCGTACACGAATATAAAAAGGGGTCTACATGTGTGCACACACACTCTGATAAACACATGTACTTTTCACAACTGAGTAATTTGATAACGAAGGTCATGCATGGTGACAGGTGGTGTATTTGTGGAAGCAAAATAATGAAAATAAACTATCAAGTATATAGAAAGAACGGTAAAGGTGTCGTATACAGGTACTTATACTAGAAGTGTATAAGGTCAATTGCCAGTGAGGTTATTGGCACAGAACCTAAGCATCAGCACGAATAGTTCAAAAAAGCAAAAAAAAAAAAAGGTTAAGTGGAAAGCGAAATTTTGTTGAAAATAAATGGAAAGGCAAAACTATGCAAAGAAGGGATCACCAATGGTCAATGGTATGCCACCTTGAGAGTTCAAAATGAAGAAATTATAATGAAGTAAATACAAAAATAGTTAAAGATTGAGTAAGAACTTATTAAAAATTTAAATTTTAAATTAAAATTTAATAAGAGGTGTGTTGACTGCATTCTCAAGGGACCTAACCTAACTCATCACACCTCTGCCAGTTTTCACACATCTCTTAAAATTTTTAATTACTTTTTATTCATTCTTTATAGTCGTATATATATATATATATATTTTATAAAACTAAATGTAATTATTTCTGCTGCTAATAACGCCGATCCCTCTAGAACTTGATAATTAATCAAACAAATTGTGTAAAGAATTTAGAATAAATATAAATACGGTTGCCATTATTATAGTGTAGCTAATTGCCTTCCCGTGGTGTTTTTATTAACTATCGACATCTATTTATATGTAAGTGCCTAGACAACAGCTAGTACTAGAGTTGGTACACGCACCAATTTAGATATACGACGGCTGTCCGATAAATAACCGACCTAACCATGATGCACGCGACTTTTTCAAAATTTTTATTTTTTTATTTTTCTACATAGTCTCCTTGTAACTCCACACACTTCTCCCAGCGATGCTCCCATCTCTGCAACCCTTTCAAATAGTACTTGGCGTCTTTGTCTGCAAAATACGAGTTCACGAAAGAGATTGCCTCCTCATTTGACGAAAATCTCTGGCCGCCGAGCGCAGTTTTAAGTTGAGGAAACAAAAAAAGTCGCTTGGTGCTAGATCCGGTGAATAAGGTGGATGGTCAAGCAGTTCGAACCGCAATTCGTGGATTTTTGCCATGGCGACTGTTGAGGTGTGAGATGGTGCGTTGTCTTGGTGGAACAAGACTTTCTTTTTTTGCAAATGTGGCCGATTTTTCGAAATTTCTTCCTTTAGCTTGTCCAATAATGATGCGTAGTATGCTCCTGTTATAGTTTTTCCTTTTTCAAGATAGTCGATAAAAATAATTCCATGGCTGTCCCAAAAAACACTCGCCATCACTTTCCGAATACACAGCTTTAGGTTTTTTTGGGGCTGGTTCCCCCTTTTCAATCCACTGTTTAGATTGGATTTTTGTTTCGGGCGTATAATGATGAATCCAAGTTTCGTCTACAGTTATCAATCGGCGCCAAAACTCGGTCTTATTACCTCTAAACTGAGCCAACAGAGCGCTGGAAATGGTCATGCGCGCACGTTTGTGGTCTAGCGTAAGCAAACGCGGCACCCAACGCGCGGACAGCTTTCTCATGCCCAAATCTTGGTTTAATATGTGACAAGCAGCTTCTTTTGACATCTTCATAAGCTCAGCTATTTCCCTAACTTTAATCCGGCGGACGTCTAGTACCAATTGATGAACTTTAGCGATGTTATCGTTAGTGGTTACAGTTTTTGGACGCCCAGGACGTTCATCATCTTCCAAGCTCCTGCGACCACGTTTAAATTCAGCTGCCCAAAATTTTACGGTGGTAAACGATGGTGCAGAGTCACCATACACAGAGTCCAACTCATCTTTGATTTGTGAAGGCGTATTGCTTTTCAAAAATAAAAATTTAATTACAGCTCGATATTCAATTTTCTCCATTTTGGCGAAATCACCGAAATAGACTCACAAAAACGACTGTCAACAGATAATTGCGGTAGATAAATTTCTGAAATTTTGGCGAGTAGCTATTATAATATGCACAATTTGAAGTAGAAACTTTTTTTTCAGATGTGCCGCTAGCTTCACGTTGAGGTCGGTTATTTATCGGACAGCCCTCGTAGAGCCATAACCTTTCGAAAATCTGCTAACCAAAAATAGGCGAAAAAGATAAAAAAAAAATTAAAAACAAAAGACATCAAATAAACGTTGATTTATAGGCTATGGAGCATACTAAAAAACCGCTTTTAATTCGGTCAGATTCAAAAACAGACAAGTGTGGACAGTGCTTTCCAACTACTCTCCAACTCAATAACATAGCAAATATGGCAATATTCGATTCGCCGAAACTTTAAGAGTGGTGAATCGAACATGCGATTTTCATAAAACCAAGTGGAGATAGCGAAACAATAAGTAAAACCACCTGAATGAGGTTTCCCCTTATGTATATAAATCCAGTATAAATACCCGTCTGAAATAGCTGGCAGTGAATCAACCCTATTTCCTAGATAGATACAAAAGAATTGCGTCTTAAACCGCGATCTAAAGTCTATTATGCCATCCTCTCTGTCACAACGAATCACATAGGTCCAGACAGTATCCTGAAGGGTATTATGGCGATGTGATCCCTATTCAGATACATAGGACCAAGTGCCTTGATCATATGTATACAGACTGCTGTGTAGTTTAGCATCATGTGCTCGGGTCTATGTCGCAGAACTGGTATTTTACACAAGAGGCTATACTCGATATGTTGAGATGATTTTTGAGACTAAAATCAGGTTTATACGCTGTTAAACTTAGTGATATTGTAACCAGGCATTAGCAATTTTGCTTGGCACATATCTGTGAGTTTTTATTTTCCTTGCCTACTCTCTCCTCCTTGTAGAGCTGCTTCTTTATGGAACCGGAATGCAGGGTCTCTACTATCCTGGAGGCAGCTGCAGAGCGGGTAAGCACGTCGGCAACTTCATTCCTCATGCTGATGAGGTACAATTCTATGGAATCAATACATCAATAGCGATGTAATATCAAAACCTGAAATTGCTTTTAAGGCCGCTTGACTATCGCTGAGTATGGCAATTCTTTCATTGCGTTAGTTGCGTTGGAGATTCCTTACACATCGAGACATATAGCAAAGACGTCTGTTTGCAAAATGTTCGTTTTTGTACGACTTACTCCCTTCGTATTGGGTCAAGCGTGGAGTTACTCCGTTCAACCTTACTGCCGGGGAAACAATCTTTATTTATCTTTTGGTAATGCTGTTCCTCGAGAAAAGACCCAGTGGTGTTTCATCACCTAAGACCTTCGTTTGTAGGTACGAAATTATCTTCCCTCTGTCTTACGCTTCTTCCATTATCATTTGAAGCATTGTATTGATTGATTAATAGATGGAGCGGTGTGAGTTTCTGGTTACTACCGATGCTGCCCTCGGGTAAGTCAGCATTGCTCACGAAAGTGTTCTACCGAAATGTACGATGCTTTCGAAAGGCAAGTCACCACTCCATATATAACAATCGGTCTCACGTTCACGGTGTACATCCACCTGATTATACTCATCTGATCTATCTGATTATCCTCATTGTCTTACAGCCATAGTATTTACCTGCCAGGCGATTCCACACCATGAGTGGGACTAAATTAAGAGCGACAATTTTATTGTGTATTCTTAAAATATGTTGAAACAAATAAATTGCTATTCTGTGATTGCACAACAACAAAAATACTATTGAAATCGCTCTCGAATTAATTTTCGTAAATTTTTTCGAGATTTTCTTAACGTTATTTATTAGCCATTTTCAAAAAAAAATGTATTGCTTATTTTTTTATAATTTTTAGGAACTACCGTTAGGTGAACACACCTCATTAACCGCCTTTATAAAATATCTTGCAACCGGGCACTTGCAGGTAAGCTACAAAGTGACCTCCGAGTCAAAGCAATTTCTGAACAAAGGCAAGAACAAAGCAAACAATGAAAACTGCTGTCGATGGCTACCGTTATAATAGAAAAAACAATGGTTTAAACAGATTTAAAAGACCGCATATTGCGTGCCCCAATTTCAAGCTAATTTGCGGGAAGACAAAAAGGGAAATTACAAAACAAAAATCGACCGTACAAAATGAGATAAAAAGTGGAAAAAGGCGATTACAATTGGGCACGTGTGCGATGTCAGGGCAGCATTAAGAAGATAGAAAGGCAGCTACTTAAATATACATACATATGTACATATACAGTAGCCAGAAATAAATATATATTTTTTCAATTTCGACTTCTAAACAAACCAAATGTGCTTTTAAAAGGCCGCTGCGAGAAAAAGTGCAACGCAACGCCGACGATGAGGATGAGGAAGCGAACAAATGTCGGCATGCAACTCAAAAAGCAAATGTTGCATGCTTTTGTACATGGGTGCAACAGTGGAGCGGAAAAAATGTATCATATTTGAAGAAAAAATCAACGCGCACACACACACACACTCGCACGACCAAGCCTCCGCGTGGCGAAAGAAGAGATCGCGAGATGCAGTTACATAGCTGTTAATTTAATTGAATTAAATTTACCGCCGAATGCTAAGCAATTGGCTACCAATCGATGCGTGCTGACCAGTGTAAAGCTAGTGACGCAGCAGCAGCAGCAGCAAGACAGCGGACACAGAGGCGCTACAAGCGGCGACAACATGCAACTCATGCAACAACATGCTCTTTCATACAACAACATGCCTAATTGGCTGCAAATGACATTAATCTAACGGCTCAGAGTTAAGCTTAAGCGGTGAGAGCTAGTTTTGCGGCAAGTTGTGGCAATGCCACAAGTCCAACTTATACACATGTATAGGCATGTATTGACTGGTGGCATGTACAGATCGAGGTGACACGCAACGCCTTTGCCGTTGTTTTTCTTCCTCCCACCGCGTGCATGGGGAGGGAGCGCTGCTGTGTGTGTGGTCAGTAGTGCCGTGTAGCCTGCTGCATTGCCGGGCGCAGCACGAAAATGCGGCTTAATCACTGCTAACCATTTTCAGTAAATGCCCGGCAAAGCAGGAAAGCGGAAAATGTGGAGATGTGGAAAAAAATCGCAAAATCATTTGGTAAAACGCACGTGGCAACTGGAAAAACCAGCGTCAAGGAAAAACTAGGAGGTGGCAGACCGTGCGCTGGTTTAAGTCAAACGAACGCAAAGCTAAGCAAATCGAGTTGTGACGATTTAGGCTTACAAGGCAAACGGAATGGGATCAACTATTCAAATGCAAACTACAGTTGTATTTCATGTAGTCATTCAACTGGCGGGTAAACAAATAATAGAAACACTAAATGCAGAAAAGTGCTGGGTTAAATTAAGAAATATTTACATATGTATACATTGTAACAGTAAAAATGTTAATTTCGGCTGTATCAAATCTATAATACACTTCACATATACAAAAGATGCCTTACAATAACTTGATTCTGATCGTTAAGTTTGTAAGGCATCTGTATGCTATAGTGATCCGATATCACTAATTTCTATGGAGATTGCATAACAATCTTAGATAATAATCCATGCTAAATTTTGTGAAGATGTCTCGTCAAATCAACTAGTTTTCCAAGGAAGCACTAGGAACCCATTATTCAGTTTGAAG
This sequence comes from Bactrocera dorsalis, assembly GCF_023373825.1. Taxonomy (NCBI): domain Eukaryota; kingdom Metazoa; phylum Arthropoda; class Insecta; order Diptera; family Tephritidae; genus Bactrocera; species Bactrocera dorsalis. The sequence goes on along the minus strand of NC_064304.1, from coordinate 26,885,050 downwards.
GACAGCCATATACTATAGCGATCCGATCGGAAACATTTCGAAGAGAAAAGAAATGAGCAAAATTTCAGATCATTATCTCAAAAACTGAGGGACTAGTTCGTGTATATACAGACAGACAGATGCTGATCAATTAAACCCATATTTTTTAGGGTCTCCGACGCTTCCTTCTGAGTGTTACATATATTAACCCCTGTTCAGGGTATAAAAAAATGTATCACTTTAAAATTTTCAGAGATATTTTCAGACATGTATTTAGCAAAAATTTCAGTTTCAGCCGATTTAGTAAAAGTACCATCGCATCAACGGAGGCTTGGGCTGGTGCTCTCATCGCATTAGTTTACTATAATCGTATACACAGCAAAAACTTCCTAATGAAAATCTTTGATTTAAAACAAATCCCATAATTTCATAAGTTCTTTTTCTTTTTCTTTACTATCAGGAGAAGCTTTCCTTGACATCATTCTATATCAGACATTTCAGGAACCTCAATAAATCACTCAAGATGAAAACTGATCTGTGATTCTGAAATACCTTATACACTACATAGGTTAACATAATCAAAACGACGTTCAAATTCGGTCTGTTGTAAATCTGAAAGGAATTTGTAATTTGTTAATATCCTCACTGATATTCTAGAGCGAGAGCAAACCTAGAAAACCTATCAATCTTCAGCATATTCAAATTACTTTTCTCTGCAGTTAGAAGTTTCACTCCACTCTTCAATTATATTACTAGGAAAGAGTAAATGTCTTAGAATCCAACATGAAAATGTAAAAAAAATAACTTTACTGCCGTGAATTTTTGAAACAGCACTTTTTTAGGGTTTTCAAGAGTATGAATTTCATTCTCCTATGTCTCCAAAACATAAGTCAACTTAGACTCCCTGCTATTAGATTAGAAGCAATCAAATTAAAATTCATCTTTGAGTTTGCCAACGGACAGTTTTTAAGGCAATACGAAAGGGGTATTTTCTGGAAAACCGAAGAAAATTTAAGTATAATTAGACAACACTCACATTACACGGTCGATGAGATCGATGGGACTATATCAATAAGTTGAAGAAAATATTGAAACGGGTCAAAAGTTAGTTTGTTTCAAGATATTTTCAGAAAGCATTTTTCGCTAAGAGGACCTACTTTAAGCGCCAAGTTTGTCTTTCCCTAACTAAACAAATTGAGTTTTTTTCGTGAAATTTAGAAAGAGACTGGTCTTAGGCAATTCCAATGAAAAAAATGGATGTTTCCAGCTGTTTCTATAAAATAAAAAATGTAGATCTCCTCGCTACTCAATTTCTTTTGTTTCGTAAAGTAATTAAATACAATTTACTAATATACTGTATATTTTCACTTTACTGCCACTGCATACAAGCTCTCCAAAAAACATATCGCCGCACTTACATAACCAGCAAGCTACTAACATTCTCGTCACAAGGCTCATTGACCTAATTCCAATACTTCCACGGCAATCCATGTCCGATTACAGAAATAAACAAAATCTAAAAAGGCACACAAACTATCCAAGAGACAAACAGACTTACGCATAAAAGATAGTAACAAATATGAGAAGCTCACACTGGGTACATAAGAAAGACGGGCGAACACACTCGTACCCCAATGACTTGCCTTTAGCAGGCATGACTTCGAGAAAAACCAAAACGCACAAGACAAGTAAGGAAAAAGACAAACGCTTGACTGGGCGTAAATGAGGACGAAATGCGCCGATCGATCGATAAATGGTGGCCGCAACAAAATGCGATATAACCCAAACAAAACGATATACAAATAACAGCATGTATGTATATATGTATGTATGAATAGGAAAAATTATCTTCTATGCTTGGTTTGGATATAATGTAGATATAAAATATGATATAAAAGCATTTATGTATAAAAATTAGAGCGCCGCCTGCTCGATGAGCTTTTGAAGTTATGACAAGAAGGAGTATAGCACAAGCTCAGTTGGGTGAGTAGTCTAACCATGGGGGGCAATATGGAAGAACAATGTGTCTAACAAATAAACATGTAAGGCGAGTTGTGGATACCATATGTAAACGCTACGCCTCATATAACAGTAAATTTCCACGAACACACACACACAGAGACCGAAACCACTGGGCACTAGCACTGGGGGTCATTTACCTATTCCGTTATTAAACTCTAATGACAGCGACAGCAAACTGATTGACGCAGTTAGCTGTCATCGGCAGAAAATTAAACAGTCAGCGTCTACGAGTGCGATAAAATTGAATTTATTTGTATTATTTATGGATCAAAAGCGCTCTCGCTATACGAATAATGTCTTCGTATTCGTTAAACGAAACGAAGTTGTGGTTATAGAGCGCGGTAAACTCAATCAATGCTATGAGCCAGTTTCTTTCTTTTAATTAACTTGAAATGACTCATGTGTAGGTTATAAAGAATCGCGTATTTCATTTGATATCACTTTCAGTTCGTAATTTATTTGGAAATTCGTGCGCTTGACATTTATGGGTAGGTTTGATGGTGAAAAAAGCTTAGGAAATTATTTATTTTAGTTCCGTTTTACCACTACTCAAAATTCCAAATTTTTTCACAAAGCTCATGTCCAACTCTTTCAAGAACTAGAAGTATTCGAATGAGAATACTTTTAATTTTAGTTCCGGAGAGATTGTTGTAGGGAAATTATATACGAATATTCGGTACGAATATCTCAAAAATGTTATGACAATAAAAATCGAGCTGTTTATTTTAAACTCAGCGATCTATTTCATTTACAAAATACATGATCTACTTGTTAGGGTTACTTTCTCTAAGCTTGTGCTAGACTTGTCGTTCTTAATTTAAACCTTTTTGGTCAGAACTGTAATTTGTAATGCACTTTTTGGCAAGTTTCATGGGAAACTGATCAAAACTGATACCAAGATCATAGTTCTTTATATTTGGTATAATTTTCAAAGAATGTTTGCAAATCTTTAAGTATAAAATAACAACTGAAATATTACTTGATCTATGAGTTAGCTTTAAACTAGTGAAACTGCTTACCTAGAAAGAGAAGAAATAAAAGATTTTAATTAGAAAATGTTACTTATTTTGCACAAAAAATGTTATAATAATAAGGGTTCTCTTTTCATAAATATAAATATATTAATTTATACAGAATTACTTTCCACAGTTTGGCCAATTTATCATACCAAGGGATAGCCAACCCAACCAAAATAAAACAAGTAGGAGAGGCTACTATAGGATCATTCACTGATCGACATATTCGGCAAAAGGTTTGTTAGAAAAACGAAAATGGTTCTACATACATAAGTAATAACTATATAGGAGCTGGGGTAGTATCGACCCGATTTTCTCTATGAATGATTGTAATGCCATGCCACATACCAAACAAATGTTTCCTGGGTTTCATAAAGTACCTCACATACAATCACCAATCGTATGGAGTAAAGTCAGCCGGATGTTCGAAATTTCTGAAATTAGTTATATGAGGGATAGGTCAAATTTTCTCGATTCAACCCATTTTTGATACAAATATCCGGAAAGGATTATCTTTGAGTTTAATATATCTCCACAGAGGAAAGGAAAAGAATCAAATGAAATTTAAAATTGTGCTATATGAGAAATTGTGCTATGATTCCCTCAATTTTCTCACTATGATAATAGAAATGTTAGGGGAATGTCATGTACCGAATTTAGTTGAGATCCTCAGATATGTGATTTTACTTATATTTCAATTTCGTCACCGTCTCCTAAAAAGACCTCTTGTACCATCCTGTACAGAAAATTTAAAGTCTCCTCGTATTTAGTTATTGATTTATCGCACTTTTAGTAGTCGGTTAGTGTCGATAGAGATGCTTAAGGGATTTGTCGTGAGAGAGTTTGGTTATTGTAGCTTAAGTAGTTTAGGAGATTTTTATGCAAATTACAGTTCTATATCTTAATTTAATTAATTAATTTCGT